>NW_016921002.1:0-207 GCF_001483705.2 Eufriesea mexicana
TCGATTACTATCCTGGTGGCCTAAATTTCTTGCACACAGAAGGAGGAAAGGTTCTTCTGGCCTCCAATAGTCACTGCAATCCTACAGAATCTGGATGGAAAATTCAATTTTATTGACATTTTCGATTAATAATGTTGTAAGCTTACTTTCTTGCATAAATAAGGAAGAAGTATCATATTGGCGTGCTATAGCCATTGCAATGCTACA
>NW_016921003.1:0-254 GCF_001483705.2 Eufriesea mexicana
TTAGGCGATCTATTCACCATGTTATAACAGGTTATAGATTTTGAATAGACCTATTCTCTGGCAAGTAGATGGCTGTACCTGCCATTGGATTGAAGGCGTTATTCGTTCTATTCACCATGCTATTGCAGGCTATAGACTTTGAATAGATGTATTTTCTGGCAAGTAGAAGTGTGTACTTGCCATTGGATTCAATGCGATGGGCGACCTATTCAATAAGCAATAACGGATTGTAGATTTTGAATAGTAATATTCTC
>NW_016921004.1:0-1153 GCF_001483705.2 Eufriesea mexicana
CTACTCTATTCTACTTGGCCCTGGCGATGCCAGCAGCAGTGGGCGCGGGTTATGTTCAGACATGCTATGTTCGGTTAGGCTAGATTAGGCCAGGTTAGGTAAGGACATCCACGACTTTTGTAGCATACACTGCTATTCCTTGGATTTCTGCGTTCTACATTGCTCTACAATACTTTGCCCGAAAAATAGCGGGCACGGCACCTTAGGCTGAGTTGGGTACGTTTGGTTAGGTTATGTTCTGTTAAGTGTTGTCAAAATATCTTGAATATCTGTGATCTACGCTGCGCTACTACATTCTGCTTGGCTCTGTGGAGGCCAAGACCAGTGGTCGCGGCAAGCGCCATTGAGCTATTCTACGCTTCGTTAGGTTAGGCTACGTCAGGTGGTGTTATGATACCATCGACTTCTGCGCTATACACAGCAATGCGGTTGATTTCTGTGCACTTCCGCGATCTAGTACATTCTACTTGTCCCTGTGGAGGCCAGCAATTGTGGTCTCGTTATGTTATGTTGAGCTAGGTTGCGTTTGGGTGTGTCACGTGTGGCTATGTTAGGGTATGTTACTTTGACTTTCGTGCCATACACAGCTTTTCGGCGGGCCTTTGTGATCTACTGCGCTCTACTACAATCAGCTTTGCTCTGGGTAGGCCAGCAATAGTGGTCACGGCACGTTTCGTAGAGTTGGCCTACGTTCGGTTGGGTTATGTTAACTTTGGTTGGGTTCCGATTGCTGTGACTTTTGTGCTGTACTCTGCCATTCAGTGGGCTTCTGCGCTCCGCTGTCCTCTAGAATGTTTCGCTCGACTCTGGTGAGGCCAACACAGAGTGTTCTCGGCACGCTATGTCGTGGTAGGCTTTGTTTGGGTAGGTTACGTTAGCTTGGATTAGGATTGGATATATATGATTTTTGGCCATACACAGCGATTTCATTAATTCCTGCTCTCTACTGTCCTCTAGTATGTTCTGCTCGACTCTGGGGAGGCCAGCTATAGCGGTGGCGGTACGTTAGGCTTAGTTATGGTACGTTTGGTTATGTCAAGATTGTATATATTAGGAGCGGATCGCTTTGTCTTTTGTACGATACACTGCAACTCGGTGGATTTCTGCGCCCTACTGTGCTCTAATATGCTCCTCTTGGCTCTGGGGTGGCCGG
>NW_016921005.1:0-216 GCF_001483705.2 Eufriesea mexicana
GGCAAGTAGATGGCAGTACTTGCCATTGGATTGAAGGCGTTTGGCGGTCTATTCACCCAGCCATAACAGATTATAGATTTTGAATGGACTTATTCCCTGTCAAGAGGGTGGCAGTACTTGCCATTAGATTGAAGGCGTTAGGCGATCTATTCACCAAGCTATAACAGGTTATATATTTTGAATAGACCTATTCTCTGGCAAGTAGACGGCTGTATT
>NW_016921005.1:390-839 GCF_001483705.2 Eufriesea mexicana
AGTATGTGGCTGTACTAGCCATTGGATTGAAGGCGTTAGGCTATCTATTCGCCAAGCTATAACAGGTTAAAGATTTTGAAATGACCTATTGTCTGGCAAGTAGATGGCAGTTCTTGCCATTATATTGAAGGCGTTTGGCGGTCTATTCACCAAGCCACAACAGATTATAGATTTTGAATAGACTTATTCCCTGTCAAGAAGGTGGCTGTACTTGCCATTAGATAGAAGGCGTTAGGCGATCTATTCACCATGCTATAGCAGGCTATAGATTCTGAATAGACCTATTCTCTGGCATGTATGTGTCTGTACTAGCCATTGGATTGAATGCGTTAGGCTATCTATTCACCAAGCTATAACAGGTTAAAGATTTTGAAAGGACCTATTCTCTGGCAAGTAGATGGCTGTAATTGCCATTGGATTGATGGCGTTAGGCGATCTAATCACCAAGC
>NW_016921006.1:0-612 GCF_001483705.2 Eufriesea mexicana
TAACGTGCCGAGAACAGTATTAATGACCACCCCAGAGCCAAACAGAACATACTACTGCACACTGGAGCGCAGATGTCCACCCAATAGCAGTGTACAGGACACAAGTCGAAGCTACCCTAACCAAACGTAGCCTAGCTTAACAAAGCCGGACTTACCTAACTCGTCCCGTCGCGCCACGAACGCTACTGATGGTCTTCCGAGAGTCTTGCAGAGTATAGTTGAGCAATGAGGGGCGCGCGGATCCTCTGAATAGTAGTGCGTTTCAGAAAAGTCAAGGTTATCCCATCATAACCTGCCAACCGTAACATAACCAAACGAACATAACACAAGCTATCCTGCATACAAAACTATCTCCCACCACTCCAGTGAGAAGCATATCATTCTAGAGCACTGTAGAGCGCAGAATTCAACCGTATAGCAGTGTATAGCACAAAAGTCCGGGATATCCTAACCAAACCAGACATAGTCTAACATAACTGAACGTTGCATAACACAAGACAACGTACCACGACCGCTATTGAAGTCCTTCGTAGAGCCAAGCAGAGCATGTTACAGAATATTAGAGCGCAGAAATCCACCGAAAATAAGTGTACAGCGCAAAGGTCATTGTAG
>NW_016921007.1:0-599 GCF_001483705.2 Eufriesea mexicana
ATTAATTGTTCAATAGAATATTGTTTTTAAATTTTGTGTCAAATTTTTCTTTTTAATAATTATATATTTGTCGATATCTAAGAATAAGCAATTATTATTCGTGATATAGTTAGGTTATAGTTATTTAAATTCTTCAATTTTTATTAATTGTTCAATAGAATATTGTTTTTAAATTTTGTGTCAAATTTTTCTTTTTAATAATTATATATTTGTCGATATCTAAGAATAAGCAATTATTATTCGTGATATAGTTAGGTTATAGTTATTTAAATTCTTCAATTTTTATTAATTGTTCAATAGAATATTGTTTTTAAATTTTGTGTCAAATTTTTCTTTTTAATAATTATATATTTGTCGATATCTAAGAATAAGCAATTATTAGTAGTGTTATAGTCAGCTTATATTATTTAAATTCTACAATTTTTATTAATGATTCAACGGAATATTCAATTACTGAATTTGAGTTCAATTTTTCTTTTTAATAATTATGTTTATCAATATCTAAGAATAACCAATTATTATTAGTAATATAGTTTGGTTATAGTTATTTAAATTCTTCAATTTTTATTAATTGTTCAATAGAATATTGTTTTTAAATT
>NW_016921008.1:0-6091 GCF_001483705.2 Eufriesea mexicana
GGACTGACAGCTTTGGCTACTGCGTTGTACACTGCTATTCGGAGGATTTTACGCTCTACATTGCTGTACTATACTCTGCGCGACCCTGTGGACGCCAGTAGTATTGGTATCGGCACGTTTGGTTGAGTTATGCTACGCTGGTTGAGGTTACGTTACTTTGGGTTAGGTTTGGATTACTTTGACTATCGCGGTATAGACTGCCTTTCGGTGCTCTGCTGTGCTCTAGTATCATCTGATTGGATCTGTGGAGGGCAGCAGTAGCGGTCGCTGCACGTTAGGTTGAGTTAGATTTCGTTTGGCTAGTTTAGGTTATGTTGCGATAGGTTAGGACATCTTTGACTCGTGTGCTACACACTACCATTCTGCGGACTTCTGCGATATTCTGCGCGCTATCGCCCTCAGCACGACTATGTGGACGCCAGGAAGAGTGCTCTCGTCACGTTAGGTTCTGTTATGTTACGGTTCGTTAGGTTTGGTTTAGTTAGATTTGGTGAGGATAGCTTTCACTTTTGTGCTATACACTGTTATTCGGACGATCTAAGCGCTCTACATTGTTCTCCTATACTCTGCTTAGCACTCGTTATGCCAGCAATGGCAGTCGTGGAACGGCTGTGTGGGTAACATTACGTCTGCTTGTGTTACGTTTTGGTAGATTTGAATTTTGCGCAAGACGCTGCTATTCGGTGGATCTCTGCGCTCTACTGTGATCTAGTATGCTCTGCTTGGGGCTTGCGATGCCAGCAGTAGTTATCTCGGCACGTTAGGTTGAGATAGGCTTCGTTTGGCTTTGTTAGATCAGGTTATCTTAGACTTTTATGCCTTGCACATCAGTGCAGCGGATTTATTCGCTCTCCTGTTCTGTAGTATATTCAGCTTTGCTCTGGAGAGGCCAGAAATTGTGGTCCTAGCACGTTTGTTTGAGTTACGTTGCTTTCGATTTGGTTAGGTTAGGTTACGTTTGGCCATGATGGCTTTGACTTTTGCGCTGTACACCAATTTTCGGCGGATTTCTGCGCCCTACATTGCTCTCCTATAACATTCCCATATATCGGGAGGCCAGTAATAGTGATCTCGTCACGTTAGACTCAGTGGGGCTACGTTAGTTTAGGTTACGTTCGTCTGGCTTATGCTGTACGGTGGATTTCTGCACTCTACTGTATTCTAGTATGTGCTGTTTGGCTCTTGGGAGGCCAACAGTATTGGTCTCGGCACGTTAGGTTGAGGTCGATTGGGTATGGTCATGCTACGTGTGGTTAGGTTAGGATAGGTTTACACTGGCTTCTGTGCCATACATTGCCATTCGGAGGATTCCTGCGCTCTATGTTGCTATCATACGGTCTGGCTGGCCATAGTGTTGGCAACAAAAATAATCTCGGCACCTCATGTTCATTTGTGCTACGTTCGGTTAGGTTGGGTCAGGACACGTTGGGCTAGGATGTCTCACACTCCTGTGCCATACGCTGCAATGCGGTGGATTACTGCGCTCTACTGTGCTCTAGTATATTGTGGTTCGCCCTGGTGAGGCTAGTAATAGTAGTCTGGACAGGTTAGGAAGAGTTAAGCTACGTTCGGTTATGTTACTTATGGTTACGTTTGGATAGTGCAGCTTTGACTATTATGCTACGCACTGCGACCCTATGGATTTCTGGGCTCTAATTTACCCTAATATGCTCTGCTTGGAGATTGGGAGGCCAGCAACTCTGGTCTCGGCACCTTATGTTAAGTTCGGATACGTTTGCTTATATTACGTTCGGCTAGGTTGGTACAGGATTTAGTTGACTTTTGTGCTGTAGACAGCTATTTGGTGGATTTCTCCGCTTACTCTGCTCGGCTCTGGGGTGGCCAGCAATAGTGATCACGGCACGTTAGGCTGGGTTAGAATGTGTTTGGCTGTGTTGGGTTGCGATGTGTTAAGTTACGATAGCTTCGACTTTTGTGCTACACAATACTATTGTGGTACCGCTGGTTGAGCGTGTTATCTAGTGTGCGTGCGAAAGGATGAATGATCGTACGCTAGGATCGTGTGGACGGGATGTTTATGAATATATCGAATGAAAGCGAAGAATGGCTTTAGGAATGCGTTTGAGTGTTTGGGCTATGTGACGCGCTGAGGGTAAGATTGCAAGGAGTGCGTGGGAAATTGTGATTGGAAAGAGTGAATAGGTATGGAGGAGGATAGAATGTATGGTTTAAATGGGGATGCAAGGGCGTCAGTGGAGAGAGAGAGTGTGGAGTCCGTCGTAGTACGTGTAGTATAGTAGAGTTCAGAGTGGGAACGTAGTGAAAAGGGTGTTAGTTGTATTAGTGCTGCGAAGTATAAACGTGTTGTTAGGCAATTGTGTCGTTGTAGTTATTAGAGATTAGTTAAGAGATAGATTATATTCGTAGTCTTTATCGTCACCGCGCATTCTGTATTGTATTTTATGATTAATAAATAGTAATTACATTATTCGTGTTCCACCCCATCTCTACACTATTCTATGAGATTCTGCGCTCCTCAGTGTGCGACCTCACATTGCTTGTATCTGTGGACGCCAGGAATAACGCTCTCGGCACGTTAGGCTGTGCTATGTTACGTTTGGTTATGTTAGATTTGGTTGGGTTTAGTGCGGATAGCTTTGACTTTTGTGCCCTACGCTGCTATTCTGTCGACTCGAGCGTCCTACATTGCTCTGCTACGCTTGGCTTGGCTCTCGTGGGGCCAGCGATACTGGTCGTGGCTCCCCAGTCTGTGTTATGTTACGTTTGGTCATATTAAGGTAGGCTATGTAATGAGGTGATAGCTTTGACTTTTGCGCAATACACTGCTATTCGGTGGATTTCAGCGCTCTCGAGAGCTCTAGTATATTCTGCATGGCGATGGGGATGCAAGCAATAGTGGTCTCGGCACGTTAGGTTGAGTTGAGCTGCGTTCGGTTACGTTACGTGTGGCTACGTTCGGATACGGTAGCTTCGACTATTGTGTCATACACTACGATTCTATCGATTTCGGAGCACTAGTCCCTTCTACTGCGTTCTCCTTGGCTCTGGCGAGTGCAGCAATAGTGGTCACGTCACGTTAGTCTGTGTTATGTTACGTTTGGCATGGTTAGGATAGGATATCATCGACTTTCGCACTGCACACCGCTATACCGATGATTTCTGCGGTGTACCGTGCTCTAATATGTTCTGCATTGCTCTGGGTAGGCCAGCAATTGTGGTCTCGGCACGTTGGGTTAGATTGGCTTGGCTAGGTTAGGATAATAAGGTTATCATGGTTGTGAATTTTGTGCTATACGTTGCTACTCGGCGACTTCTGCGCTCTGCATTGCCCTAAAAGGCTCTGCTTGTCTGTGGGGAGGCCAGAAATAGTGGTCGTGGCACGCTACGTTGAGTTTGATTCAATTCGGGCATATTAGGTTATGCTGCGTTAGGTTGGGGTAGCTTTGACTTTTGAACTACACACTGCGCTTCTATGGACATCTGCGCTCTGATTTGCCCTATCACGCTCTACTTGTCGCCGGGGCCGGCAGGAATGGTGGTCGCAGCACGTTGTGTGGAGCCTTGTTGCATACGGTTATGTAAGCTGTCGTTAGGTTTGGATATCCCTACTCTCGTCTCATATGCTCTGCATGGCTCTGGAGATGCCAGATATGGTGGTCGCGAAACGTTAGGTTGAGATAGATTACGATTGGTTAGGTTAGGTTACGTTGGGTTAGTTTTGGACAGCTTAGACTTCTGAGCAAGAGACTGATTTTCTATGAACCTCTACCCACTTTATTGCGCTATCACGCTCTGCTTGTTTTCGTGGACACCAGGAATAGTTGCCGCGGCACTTTACGTTGAGATAAGCTACGTTTGGATAGGTAAGGTTTATCTATGTTAGGATAGGATAGCTTTGCCTTTTGTGCTATACGCTGCTGTTCCTTGAATTTCAGCATTCCACTGTGCTCTGATATGCCCTGCTTGGATCTGTGGAGGGCAGCAATAGTTGTCTAGGCACATTACTTTGAGCTATGCTACGTTCGGTTGTTACGGTTGGTTAGGATAGGAAAGAGTTGCTTTAACTTTTGTGCTATCCACTGCAGTTCTGTGGATTTCTTCGCTCTACTCTGCTCTCATATGTTCTTCTAGGCTCAGGGGAGGCCAGCAATATGTGTCTCTTCTCGTTGGGTTCAGTTATTCTACGTTTGGTCACGTTAGGTTAGGACTGGTTTGGATAGGATATCTTTGACTTTTGTGCTATACACTTCTATTTGGGGAATTTCTGCGCTCTACAGTGATCTATTACAATCTGCTATGCTCTGAGGGGGCCAGAAGTTATGGCTGCTGCTCGATAGACTCTGTTACGTTACATTTGGGTATGTTAGGCTCGTTTGGGTTAGTTTGGGATATCTTCGTCTTTTGTGCCATTCGCTGCCATTCAATGAACTTCTGCGCTCTATACCCCACTAATACGTCCTGCTTTGCTCTGAGCAGGGCAGCAGTAGTGGTCTCGGCACGTTGGGATGAGTTAAGCTGCGTTTGGTTTTGTTACGTTTGGCTAGTTTAGGACAGGATAGCTTTGACTATTGTGCTATATACTGTTGTACGGTGGATTTCTGCGATCCACAGTACTCTAATGTGCTCTGCTTGGCTCTGCGGAGGCCAGCATCTCTGGTCCAAGCAAATTAGGCTGAGCAAAGTTACTTTTGGTTTGGCTTGGTTTGGTTATGTCTGGAAATTGTAACTTTGACTATTGCGCTGTACACTGCTATTCGGCCAATACCTGCGGTCTGCATTGCTCTGATACCATCTGATGTCTATGGGAAGCCAGCAATAGTGGTAGTGGCACGTTGAGTTTGGTTAGGTCATGTTTTGATATGTTACGATTTGTTACCTTATGGGAGGATATCTTTGACTTTAGTGACATTTTCTGCTATAAGGTGGATCCCAGTGCACAACTGTGTTCTAATATTATCAGCATGGCTATGGGAAGGCCAGCAATAGTGGTCTCGGGCCGCTACGTTTTGTTAGGTTACGTTTGGCAACGTTAAGTCTTTCTGTGTTGGGTTTGGATAGATATGACTTTCGTGGTACACACTGATATTCGGTCGATTCCTTCCTTCTACTGTGCTCTGCTACATTCGGCTTGCCCGTGGGGAGTACAGCAATAGTGGCCGCGGCACGTTATGTTGTGTTAGGCTATGTTTGCGTATGCACTGTTTTCTTGGGTTAGACATCTGTAGCTTAGACTCCTCTGATGTACACTCCGATTCTATGGAGTTCCGTGTTCCACTATCCACTAGTATGCTACGCTTGGCTCTGGGGATGCCAGCAATCGTGGTCGCGGCACTTCAGTCTGTGCTAAGATACGTTTGGTAATGTCACGTTTAGCTACGCCAGGAAGAAATAGCTATGACTTTTGCGCTATACACTGCTATTCGGAGGACTTCAGCGGTCTACGTTGCCCTAATATGTTAGGCTACATTTGGTTACGTTACGTTCGGTTAGGCTAGGGCAGGGTAGCTTCGAGTATTGTGCTATACACTGCTGCACGGTAGATTTCTGCTCCCTACGTTGCTCTACAGTACACTGCTCGCCTATGGGAGCCCAGTAACAGTGGTATCGGCGCGAGAGCTTGGGTTCCGCCACGTTTCGTAAAGCTACGTTAATCTGGGTTTGGCTTGGATAGCTCTGACTTACGTGGTGTACGCTGCATTTTGGTGGATACCTGCAATATACTGTGTTCTAGTATGTTAAGCTTGGCTCTGGGGAGTCCAGCGATGGCGGTCCCGGCGCGTTAGGTTGAAGTATATTACGTATTGTTACGTTACGTTTGGTTAGGTTAGGATGGAGTATCTTCCACTTTTGTGATATACACTGCCATTCGGTGTGTTTCTGCCCTCTACATTGCTCTGCTATACTTTGCTCGACTACCGCGCGGCCAGCAATAGTGGCCGCGGCTCGATAGGTTGAGCAATTTTCAGTTCGTTTTGGCTAGGTTTGGCTAAGTTTGGTTGGGGTACCTTTCACCTTTTGCTATACACGGCCACTAGGTTGGTGTCAGCATCCATCAATGCAATGCTATGCTCTGCTTGACTCCCTTGGTGCACGGAATAGTGGTCGTGAC
>NW_016921009.1:0-2655 GCF_001483705.2 Eufriesea mexicana
TGTTAGGATAGCTTCGTCTTTCCAGCTATACACTATTATACGGCGGTTTCCTGTATCCTACTGCGTTCTACTGTATTCAACTTGGATATGCGGAGTCCGGCAGCGGTGTTCGCGGCACGCACCTTTTAGTTGCGCTACGTTGGGTTACGTTAAATTATGTCAGGGTGTGTACGGCTTTTGTGCTATACACTGCCTTGCGAGGGATTTCAGCGCTCTACTCTGCTGTAGTACATAGTGCCGCTCTCTGCGGCTGCCAGCAATAGTGATCTCGACATGTTAGGTCGCGTTTTGTTGCGTTTAGATATGTTACGTTAGCCTAGAATAGTATAGGCTACATTGACTTTCGTGCTATTCACTTCTATTCACTGCTATTCGGTGCATTTCTGCCCTCTAGGGTGCTCGTTAGTCTCTGCCTGGCCCCTGGAGGACAAAGATATTGGTCTCGTCGCGTTATGCTGAGTTACACTACGTTTGGGTAAGTTAGGTTAGGATAAGTTAGGTCAGGATATGACTGACTTTTGTACATACACTGCTGTTCGGTGGATTTCTGCGCTACACATTGCTCTATGATACTCTTCTCGATTCTGCGGAGGCGAGCAATAGTGGTCGTGGAACGTCAGGATGTGTTAGGATTGCGTTTGGTTATGTAAAGTTAGGATAAGTTTGGTCAGGGTAGAAATGGCTTTCGCACAATACAGTGTTATTCGGTGGATTACTGTGATCTACAGTGCTCTACTACATTCTGCTTGGATCAGTGGAGGTCAGGAGTAGTGGTCGCGGCACGTTATGTTGAGCTATGCTACGTTCGGGTGTGTTAGGCTAGACCAGGTAAGGTTTGGATATCTTCAACTTCGGTGCTACTCACTGCAATGCTGTCGATTGCCGCGCACTACTGTGCTCTAGTGCATTCCGCTTGTATCTGTGGGACCAGCAATAGTGGTCTCTTCATGTTAGGTTGTGTTGTGTTACGTTTGGTTATATGTTACGTCTGGTGAGGTTAGGATACGATAGTTTAGACTTTTGCGGCATACACTGCAGTCCGCGGATAACTGCGCTCTACTGTGTTCCGTTGTTTTCTGATTGGCTCTGGCGAGGCCAGCAATAGTGACCTCGGCACGTTAGGTTGCGTTATGTTACGAATGGTTACGCCAGGTTAGGCTAGTTTGGTAGGTTATCTTCGGCTTTTGTGCTATCCACTGCAATGCGGGGGATTTCTGCGCACTACTGTGTTCTAGTACGTACTGCTTTCCTCTGTGGAGGCCAGCAACAGTAGTTTCATCATGTCAAGTTGAACTGGGTAACGTCTGAGTGTGTCACGTTTGGCTATGTTAGGATAGGCTACATCAACTTTCGTGCTTTGCACTGCTATTCGGCGGATTTCTGTTTTCTAATGCGACCTACTACATTCTGTTTAGCTCTGGGGAGACCTGGTGCAATTGTCGCGACTCGTCATGTTGGGTTATACGGTGTTTGGTTAGGTTAGGTTATGTGAGGTTAGGTTAGGGTGTCTACGGCCTTTGTGCCGTTCACTGCAATGCGGTGGATTTCTGCGCTCTGCTCTGCACTAGTATTTTCTGCTTGGCTCTGCAGAGACCAGCAATAGTGGTCTCGGCACATTAGGTTCAGCTATGCTACGTTCGGATATGTCACGTTTTGGTGGTTAGGATAGGATAGTTTGTACCTTTGTGCTATACGCTCCTATCCGCTGATTTCTGCGCTCTACTGTGTTCTAATACTCTCTGTTTGGGTCTGTCGATCCCAGCAATAGTTTGTCTCGGCAAGTTAGTTTACGTTTGGTTATATTAGGTTAGGTTAAGCTCTGCCAGGTAACCTACACATTCGTGCTATACACTGCTATTCGGAGTATTCCTGCCCTGTACTTTGCTCTACTGAATTACGCTTAGCATTCGGAATGCCAGTAACATAGCTCTCCGCACATTAGGTTCAGTTAGGTTACTTAGGGTTAGTTTTGGTTGAGTTAATTTCGGTAACTGCAGCTTTGGCTTTCGTGTTATACACTGTCGTCCGGTGTATTCTGAGCTTGCCTGCGCTCTACTTCGTTCTGCTCGGTGCTGGCGAGGTCAGCAATAGCTGCCGCGGCACGTTGCGTTGCGGTAGGCTACGTTTGGTTAGGTTACGATAGCTTTGGTTTGGTCTTGATGGATATTACTTTGGTGCTATACACTGCGATTGTAAGGACTTCTGTGCCCTACCGTCTCCTAGTGTGTTCTCCTCGACCGTGTTGGGTCCAGCATTAATGGTCGGGTTACGCTACGTTCAGCTGTGTTACGCTTTGCTATGTCAAGGTTTGATACATTAGGATAGGATAGCATTGTCTTTTGTGCTATATGCTGCTGTCCGATGGCCTTCTGCGCTCCAGTGTGTTCTAGTATGTCCTGCTTGGCTCTACGGTGGCGAACAATAGTGGTCACGGCACATTAGATTCAGCTATGCTACGTCCGGGTGTGTTGCGTTTTGTGAGGTTGGGGTATGATAGTTCGTACATTTGTGATATGCACTGCTATGCGCGAATTTGTGCGCTCTACTGTGTTCTAATATTTCCTGCTTGTCTCTGGGGACTCCAGCGATAGTGATCTCGGCACCATAGGTTGAGTTATGCTACGTTTGGTTCGTTTAGGTTGTGTGAAGCTCGGT
>NW_016921009.1:5295-8373 GCF_001483705.2 Eufriesea mexicana
TGGGTAAGTTAGGTTAGGATAAGTTAGGTCAGGATATGACTGACTTTTGTGCTGTACACTGCAAGGCGGTGGATTTCTGCGCTCTGGTGTGCTCTAGTATTTTCTGCGTGGCTCTGGGGATTCCAGCAATTGTGGTTCCGGCGCGTTAGGTCGAGCTGGGCTACGTTCGATTGTGTTACGTGTGGGAAGTTCGGATAGGGTGCTTTATACCGTTGTGCTATACATCCCTATCCGCGGCCTTCTGCGGTCTGCTGAGTCCTCATATTTCCTGCTTGATTCCGCGGAGGCCAGCAATAGTGTCGCGACACGTTTGGTTTTGTTATGTTACGTTTGGTTTTGTAAGGAGAGGTTAGGCACGGTCAGGTTAACTCAGTCTTTCGTGATATGTGCTGCTTTTCGGTTAATTCCCGCGCTGCACTGTGCTCTACTGTATTATGCTTTGAACTGGGAATGCCACCAATGGTGGGCGCGGCACGTTACGATGTTGCACGCTACGTTTGGTTATGTTACATTAGCTGGTGTTAGTTATGGATAGATATGACTTCTGTGCTATACACTGAGAATCTATGGACTTCTGCACTCTACTGTCCTCTAGTAAGTTCTGCTCGACTCTGGGGAGGATACTAATCGTGGTCCGGGTGCGTTTGTTTGAGTTATGTTACGTTTGTTTATGTTAGGATTAGACATATTAGGACAGGGTAGCTGCGACTTTTATGCTATACCCTGTTATTCGGTGGATTTCAGCGCTCAACCGTGCGCTAGTATGTTCTGCGTGGCTCCGGGGTAGCCAGCAATTGTGATTTCGGTACGTTAGTTTGAGTTGTACTACGCTTGGTTAGGTTATGTTTTGTCAAGCTCGGTCAGGTTATCTTTGGCTTTCGTGCTATACACTGCTGTTCAGAGGATTCCTGCACGCGACTGTGCTCCGCCATATTCTGCTTGGCCTTGGGGAGGCCAGCAATAGACGCGGCACGTTATGTTGGGTTAGGGTACGTTTGACTATGTTACGATAGGTTATGTTTTGTTAGGATAGCTTCGTCTTTCCAGCTATACACTATTATACGGCGGTTTCCTGTATCCTACTGTGTTCTACTGTATTCAACTTGGATATGCGGAGTCCGGCAGCGGTGTTCGCGGCACGCACCTTTTAGTTGCGCTACGTTGGGTTACGTTAAATTATGATCAGGTTATGTTAGTATATCTTCGACTTTTGTGCTTTTCACTGGAATGCGGGGTATTTCTGCGGTCTATTGTGCTCCAGTGCACGCTACTTGCTTCTGTGGAGGTCAGCAATAGCTGTCCTTTAACATTAGGTTGAGTTGGGTTACGTTTGGATATGTTCCGTTTGGCATGGTTAGGATAACCCACTTTGACTTCTGCGCTCTTCACTGCTGTTCCGTAGATTTCTGCGCTCTAAGGTGCTCTAGCGCGCTCTGCCTGGCTCTGGGGATGCCAAAAATATTGTTCTCGTCACGTTATGTTTAAATACACTACGTTTCGGTAGGTAAGGTAAGGTCAGGTTATGTCAGGGTAAATTTGACTTTTGCGCTACACACTGCAATGCAGGATATTTCTGGGCTCTGCTGCTCTCTGGTATATTCTGCTTGGCTCTGGGGATTCCAGGAATTGTGGTTCCGGCGCGTTAGGTTGAGCTATGTCAGGTTTCGTTGCGGTATGTTAGGATGGCTTGGTTAGGATTTCTTCGACTTTTGCGCTTTACACTGTTATTCGGTGTATTTCTGCGCTCCACATTGCCCTGTTAAGCACTGCTCGACCTTGGGGAGGCGAGCAATAGTGGTCGGAGCACATTATTTCTAGCTACACTGCGTTTGGATAGGTTAGGCTAGGGCGTGTTTTGTCAGGATATGTTTGGCTTTTGTGCTATACACTGCTATACGATGGACTTCTGCGCTCCAGTGCGCTCAAGTGTGCTCTGTCTGGCTCTCGGGTGACAAGAATTAGTTGCCTCGGCACGTGAGGTTGAGCCATGCTACGTTCGGTTTTGTTACGTTTGGTGAGTTAAGGATATGTTAGTGCAGACTTTTGTACGATACACTGCTGTTCGATGGACTTCTGCGCTCTGCTGCGCTCTAATATAACGTGCGTTGCTCTGTGGAGGCCAGAAATAGTGGTCCCGGCGGCATTAGGTTGTATTAGGTGACGTTTGGGTAGGTTATGCTTGTTTGGGTTAGGACTGTGTAGCTTTGACTTTCTTGGCATAGGCTGCTGCTCGGTGGAGTTCGGCTTTCTGCTGCCCTCCACTATACTCTGCTAGACTCTGGGGAGGACAGCAATAGAGGCCGCAGCACATCAGGTTGAATTAGGAAACGCTTGGTTCTGTTACGATGGGTTAGGTTAGGAGAGGGTAGCGTTGACTTTTGTGCGATACACTGCAATTCGGCGGAGTTCTGCGCTCTACTGGGATCTGATATGCTCTGCATTGCTCTGGGGATTCCAGAAACTGTGGCCGCGGCGCGTCAGTTAGAGTCAGGCTACGTTTGGTTGGGTTAGGCTGGTTATGGTTAGCTTTGCATAGCTTTTACTTTTCTGCTGTTCACCGCGGTCCTATGGATTTCTGCGCTCTACTCTCCTCTAATATGTTCTGCTTGGCTCTGGGGACGCCAGCAGTAGTGTTAGATTCACGTTTGGTTGAGTTGTGTTACGTTCGGGTATGTTACGATTGGTTATGTTACGAGAGGACATATCCGACTTTTGCATTACACACTGCTATTCTGGGGATTTCTGCACCCTACTGCGCTCTAATATGTTGAGCTTTGCTCTTCGAGGGGCAGCGATAGCGCTATCGTCACGTTATTTTCAATTAGCCTACATTTGGTTTGGTTAGGATAGGTCATGTTGGGTTAGGATATCTACTGCTTTTGTGCTTTACACTGCAATGCGTCGGGTTTCTGCGCTATACTCTGCTCTAGTATTATCTACTTGGTCCTGGGGATGTCAGAAAAAGTGGTCTAGGCACGTTAGGTTAATTTATGTTACGTTTGGTTATCCTATGTTTGGTTAGGATATTCTGGGATCGGTTTGACTTTTGTGCCGCACACAGAAATTCGGGGCATTCCT
>NW_016921009.1:8436-20139 GCF_001483705.2 Eufriesea mexicana
CGCGGCACGTTATGTTGAGTTAGGGTACGTTTGACTATGTTACGTTTGTTTATGTTTCGTTAGGGTGGTTTCGACTTTCTCGCTATACACTATTATACGGCGGTTTCCTGTAACCTGCTGCGTTCTACTGCTTTCCGCTTGGATGTATGGATTCCGGCAGCGGTTTTCGCGGCACGCACATTTCAGTCACGTTACGTTTGGTTATGTTAGGTTAGATCAGGTTATGTTAGTATATCTTCGACTTTTGTGCTTTTCACTGGAATGCGGGGTATTTCTGCGGTCTATTGTGCTCCAGTGCACGCTACTTGCTTCTGTGGAGGTCAGCAATAGCTGTCCTTTAACATTAGGTTGAGTTGGGTTACGTTTGGATATGTTCCGTTTGGCATGGTTAGGATAACCCACTTTGACTTCTGCGCTCTTCACTGCTGTTCCGTAGATTTCTGCGCTCTAAGGTGCTCTAGCGTGCTCTGCCTGGCTCTGGGGATGCCAGCAATATTGTTCTCGTCACGTTATGTTTAAATACACTACGTTTCGGTAGGTAAGGTAAGGTCAGGTTATGTCAGGGTAAATTTGACTTTTGCGCTACACACTGCAATGCAGGGTATTTCTGGGCTCTGCTGCTCTCTGGTATATTCTGCTTGGCTCTGGGGATTCCAGCAATTGTGGTTCCGGCGCGTTAGGTTGAGCTATGTCAGGTTTCGTTGCGGTATGTTAGGATGGCTTGGTTAGGATTTCTTCGACTTTTGCGCTTTACACTGTTATTCGGTGTATTTCTGCGCTCCACATTGCCCTGTTAAGCACTGCTCGACCTTGGGGAGGCGAGCAATAGTGGTCGGAGCACATTATTTCTAGCTACACTGCGTTTGGATAGGTTAGGCTAGGGCGTGTTTTGTCAGGATATGTTTGGCTTTTGTGCTATACACTGCTATACGATGGACTTCTGCGCTCCAGTGCGCTCAAGTGTGCTCTGTCTGGCTCTCGGGTGACAAGAATTAGTTGCCTCGGCACGTGAGGTTGAGCCATGCTACGTTCGGTTTTGTTACGTTTGGTGAGTTAAGGATATGTTAGTGCAGACTTTTGTACGATACACTGCTGTTCGATGGACTTCTGCGCTCTGCTGCGCTCTAATATAACGTGCGTTGCTCTGTGGAGGCCAGAAATAGTGGTCCCGGCGGCATTAGGTTGTATTAGGTGACGTTTGGGTAGGTTATGCTTGTTTGGGTTAGGACTGTGTAGCTTTGACTTTCTTGGCATAGGCTGCTGCTCGGTGGAGTTCGGCTTTCTGCTGCCCTCCACTATACTCTGCTAGACTCTGGGGAGGACAGCAATAGAGGCCGCAGCACATCAGGTTGAATTAGGAAACGCTTGGTTCTGTTACGATGGGTTAGGTTAGGAGAGGGTAGCGTTGACTTTTGTGCGATACACTGCAATTCGGCGGAGTTCTGCGCTCTACTGGGATCTGATATGCTCTGCATTGCTCTGGGGATTCCAGAAACTGTGGCCGCGGCGCGTCAGTTAGAGTCAGGCTACGTTTGGTTGGGTTAGGCTGGTTATGGTTAGCTTTGCATAGCTTTTACTTTTCTGCTGTTCACCGCGGTCCTATGGATTTCTGCGCTCTACTCTCCTCTAATATGTTCTGCTTGGCTCTGGGGACGCCAGCAGTAGTGTTAGATTCACGTTTGGTTGAGTTGTGTTACGTTCGGGTATGTTACGATTGGTTATGTTACGAGAGGACATATCCGACTTTTGCATTACACACTGCTATTCTGGGGATTTCTGCACCCTACTGCGCTCTAATATGTTGAGCTTTGCTCTTCGAGGGGCAGCGATAGCGCTATCGTCACGTTATTTTCAATTAGCCTACATTTGGTTAGGTTAGGATACGGGAACTTTGACTTTTGCTCTTTACACTGCTGTTCGGTATGTTCCGCTGGGCACTGGAGAGGCCAGCAATAGTGGTCTAGCCACGTTTGGCTGGATTATGTTGCGCTTGCTTATGTTACGTTTGGTTAGGTAAGGATACGGTAACTTTGACTTTTGCTCTTTACACTGCTGTTAGGTGGATTTCTGCGCTCTGCATTGCTCTACTATACTCTGCCCGGCCCTGTCGTGACGAGGAGTATTGAGCGCGACACGACAGACTGAGATAAGTTACGTTTGGCATGGCTAGGTCGGGCAATGCTTGGTTACGTTGTCTTTGACTTCTGTGCTATGCACTGCTGTTCGTTGCATTCAGCTGTGCTCTGGTATGTTCTGCTCGGCACTGAGGAGGACAGCGATAATGGTCTCGTCCCATTAGGTTTAGTTAGTCTACGTTTGGTTTGGTTAGGTTAGGTCATGTCGGGTTAAAATATCTTGAACCTTTGTGCGTTACACGGCAATGCGGAGGAACTCTGCGCTTCACTGTGCTCTGGTATATACAGGTTGGCTCTATGGGAGTCAGCAATAGCGGTCCAGGATCGCCATGTTGAGCTACGTTGCGTTCGGTTGTGTTAGGACAGTTTAGGATTGGTCAGGGTAGTCACCATGTTGAGCTACGTTGCGTTCGGTTGTGTTAGGACAGTTTAGGATTGGTCAGGGTGGCTTTGGCTTTTCTGCTGTACTCTGCTATTCGGTGGATTTCTGCGTTCTACTCTGCTCCAGTACCTTCTGCTTCGCTCGGGGGGGGGGGGGGGGGAGCTGTATTTGCCTCGGCACGGTAGGATAAGTTACGTTGCGTTTTGTTGTACTACGTTTGGATAAGGTAGGACATAATAGCTTCGACTTTTGTGCTACACACTGCTGTTCGGCGGATCTATGCGCTCTTCAATGCTCTATTATACTCTGCTCAAATCTGAGGAGGCGGGTAATATCGGCCGTGACACGATAGGTTGTGCTATGTTACGATTGGTTAGTTCAGGTTAGGCAATGTTTGGTTAGGATAGCTGTGACTCTCGTGTTGTACAATGTTATCCGGTGGATTTCTGTGACCTTCTGTGCTTTACAGCATTCTGCTACGCTCTGGGGTGGCCTTTAATTGTGGTCTCGTCACGTTAGATTGAGTTAGGTTACGTTTCGTGAGGGTAGGATAGGAAGGCTCAGTTAGGATATTTACGGGTTCTGCGAACTACATTGCGTTTCGGTGGATATCTGCGCTCTGCTGTGGTGTAGTATATTCTGCTTGGCGCTGTCGAGGCCAGCTATAGTGGCCTCGGCACGCTAGGTTCAGCTGGGGCACGATTGGTTATGTTACTATTAGTGATATTAGGATAAGGCAGATTAGACTTTTGTGCTATTCACTGCTATCGGACAGCGCTCTACTGTGTTCCAATATTTTCTGTTTGTCTATGGCGAAACCAGCAATCGTGGTCTCGGCACGTTAGGTTGTGTTACGTTACGTTTGATTTGGTTAGGTTGTGTCAAGCTCGGTCTGGTTATCTTTGACTTTCGTACTAAACACAGTTATTCGACGGTTTTCTGCGCTCTACTGTGCTGCCGTGCATTACCCTTGCCTTTGTGGAGGACAGCAATAGTAGTCGCGGCACGTTTGGTCGTGTATGGTTTCGTTTCGTTAGGTCTGGTTACGAAGGCTCGGTTTGGATTTCTTTGACTCTTGTGCTATGAGCTGCATTTCGGTGGATTCCTGCGCTCTTCGTTGCTCCACTTTGCGCAGCTCGTCTCTGGTGAGGCGAACAATAGTGGTCGTAGCTCGTAAGGTTTAGTTACTCCACGTTTGGTTTGGTTAGGTAAGGTTTGGTCAGGATATATTCGGCTTTTGTGCTCTACGCAGCTATTTGGTGGCTCTCTGCGATCTACTGTGCCCTAGTATAATCTGCTTGGTTCTGAGGATGTCAGCAATTGTGGTTTAGGCACGTTAGGTTGAGTTAGGCTACGTTTGGTTGGCATAGGTCAGTTCAGGTTACGATACCATGGACTTTTGTGCCTTACACTGCAATGCGTCTGGTTTCTGCGCTTCACTGTGCCCTAGTTTATACTGGTTTGCTCTGTGGAAGTCAGCAATAGTGGTCTAGGCACGACAGGTTTGGTTATGTCATGTTTGGTCATGTGAGGCCATGGTAGTTTTGTGCTATAAACTGCTGTTCGATGTATTCCTGCTCTCTACATTGCTCTACTACACTCTGCTCGGCTGAGAGGTGGCCAGCTATTGTGGTCGTGGCACGATAGGTTGGATTATGGTACGCTCCATTAAGCTCGTTTGTGGTAGGTTTGGTCATGATGGCTCTGACTTTTGTGCTGTACACTGCTGTTCGTTGGGTTTCTGCGCCCTCCCGCTCTCTAGTATGCTCTGCTTGGCCCGGGGGATTCCAGTAATAGCGTTCTCGTTACGTTCGTTTAAGATAGGATTCGTTCGATTATATTACGTTTGGATAGGTTAGGAGAGGACACCTTTGTCTTTTGAGCAGTATACAGCTATTCGGTGGACTCCTGCGCTCTACGTTGCTCTATTGTTCTCTGCTCACCTGCGGGGAGGCCGGCAATTGTGTTTGTGGCACGAAATGTTGAGATAAGTTACGTTTGGACATGTTAGGTTAGGTTAAGTTAGGGGAGGACAGGATCGACTTTTGTGCCAAACACCGCTATTTGGTAATTTCTGCTCTCTACTGTGCTCTCATACGCTCTTTGGTCCTGAGGAGGACAGCAATAGTGATCTCGGGGCGTAAGGTTGATATGTGGTACGTTTGGTTAGGTTATGCTAGTCTAGCTTGGTTTCGCATAGCTTTGACTTACGTGTTATACACAGATATCCCTCGGATTTCGGCGCTCCACTGTTATCTGGTTTGTTCAGCTTGGCTCTGTGAAAGACAGCAATAGTGGTCTAGGCACGTCATGCTGGGATTGGCGCCGCTTGCTTGGGTTAGGTTAGGTCAGGTTAGCCTGGGGTATCATTGACTTTTGTGATTTATGCTGCAACGCAGCAGATTTCTGCGCTCTTCTGTGCTCCAGTATATTCTGCTTGGTTCTGCGGATTTCAGCAATAGTGGCCTCGGCTCTTTAGATTGAAACAGGATACGTTTCGTTATGTTATGCTTGCTTAGGTTAGGCTCAGACAGCTACGACTTTTCTGCTGTACACTGCGATTCTATGGATCTGTGCCCTCGCACCACCAGTAATATGCTCTGCTTGACCCTGTGGAGGCCAGAAATACATGTCGCGGCACGTTTGGTTGGTTTATGTTACGTTTGGTTACGCTACCACTGGGTAGGTCACGTGTGTCTCGCCATGATTTTTGCGCTATACACTGCTATTCGGCGGACTCCTACACTCTACTCTGTTCTAGTGTATTCCGGTCGGCTCGGTGGATGTAAGCAATAACGTTCTAGGTATGCTAGGTTGGGTTAGGTTACGTTTCGTTATGATACGTTTGGTTAGGTTAGGCTAGGATGGCTTGACCATTGTGCTACACACTGCTGTTCGGTGGATTCCTGAGTTCTGCTGTGCTCTAATATGCTGTCCTTGGCTCCGTGGAGGCCAGCAATAGTGGTCCCGGCACGATATGATGAGTTATGCTACGTTTGGAAAGGTTATGTTTGTTTGGGTTATGTCTGCATTTCTTTGACTTTCGTGGTATAAAATGGTATTCGGTGGATATCTGCGCTCTATATTGTTCTGCTATACTCTGCACGACTATGGGAAGTCCAGCAGTAGTGGTCGCGGCACGTTAGGTTGTGTTATATTACGCTTGGTTAAGTTAGGCTGGGTTGGGTAAGATTAATATAGCTTTGACATTTGCGCTATGCACTGCTATTCGGTGGATTTCTGTGCTCTACTGTGGTCTAGTATGCTCCGCTCTGCTCTGTGGAGGACAAAAACGGTGGTGGCGCCGAGTTATGTAGGGCTAGGTTACGTACGGTTAGGTCAGGTATGCTTGGGTTAGGATAGAATATCTTTGACTTTTGTGCTGTACTCTGCTCTGCGGAGTATTTCATCGATCTACGTTGCTCTACAATGCTATGCTGGACCATGTGGAGGCCAGAAATATTGGCTCGTCGCGCCAGATTGGGTTAGATTATGTT
This sequence comes from Eufriesea mexicana, assembly GCF_001483705.2. Taxonomy (NCBI): domain Eukaryota; kingdom Metazoa; phylum Arthropoda; class Insecta; order Hymenoptera; family Apidae; genus Eufriesea; species Eufriesea mexicana. The sequence goes on from NW_016921009.1 coordinate 14,451, forward strand.
TGGCTTGGTTAGGTTTGTCTGGCTTAGGCTATGATGCCTTTGACTTCTGTGCTGTACACTGGAATCCTGCGAAAGCGCTCCAGATTGGGTTAGATTATGTTTGGCTTGGTTAGGTTTGTCTGGCTTAGGCTATGATGCCTTTGACTTCTGTGCTGTACACTGGAATCCTGCGAACTTTTACGCTCTACTCTGCTTTAGTGTGTTCCGCTTTGCTCTGGAGAAGCCAGTAATAGTGCTCTTGGCGCATTAGTTTGAGTTAGGATACGTTCGGCTGTATTACGTTTGGATGGGTTAGGAGAGGATATCCTTGACTTTTATCCTATACACTACTATTCGGTGGATTTCTGCTCCCTACGTTGCTCTAGTATACACTGCTCGTCTCTGGTGAGGCCAGTAATAGCTGTTCCGGCACGATAGTTTGATTTAAGTTCAGTTCGGTTATGTTACGTTTGGTTAGGCTAGGAGATGACAGCATTGACTTCTGTGCTATAAACTGCTACTCGGTGAGCTCCTGCGCCATATTTTGCTCTAACATGCTCTGCTTGGCTCTGGAGGGGCCAGAAATAGTGACAGCCGCGCGACAGGCTGCGTTGAATTACGTCTGGTTGCGTCCGGTTTGTTTGGGTTAGGTTAGGATATCTTTGACTTCTGTTCTGTACACTGAAGTACGGAGTGTTTCTGCGCTCTACATTGCTGTACCATACTCTGCTCGACTCTGGGGTGGCCAGTCAGAGTGGTCTCGAATCGTTGTGTTGAGTTCGGCTTCGTTTGGTTGGGTTATATTTGCTTGTGTTATGTCTGGCTAGGTCTGACTTTTCTGTTTTTCACTGCGTTTCCATGGAGTTCAGCTCTCTACTCTCCTTTAATATATTCTGCTTGACGCTGTGGACGTCAGCAATAATGGTCGCGTCACCCCATTTTGGGATAAGTTACGTATGGTTTCGTTACGTTTGGTTAGGTCAGGTGTGTCTAGCTACGGCTTTTGCGCTATACACCGTTATTCGACGTATTTCTGCACTCTACTGCTCTAATATGTCCAGCTTGGCTCTGCGCCGTCAGTATTAGGGGCATCGGCACGTGTCGTTGAGTCAGGCTACGCTTGGTTACGTTAGGTTATGTCAGGTTAGGTTAGGATGTCCTGGACTTTTCTGCTTCACACTGCAATGCGTTTGATTTCTGCGCTCCCCTGTGCTCTGGTATATACTGGTTGGCTCTGTGGAACTCAGCAGTAGTGGTCTAGGCATGCTAGGTTTGGTTAGGTCACGTTTGGTTATGTTACGTTAGGCCGCGTTAGGCTAGGGTAGCTTTGACTTTTGTGCCATAAACTGCTGTTCGGTGTATTCCTACTCCCTGCTGTGTTCCAATACGCTCTGCTTGTCTCTGGGGAGGCCGGCAATTGTGGTATCGGCACGTTAGTTCGAGGTATGCTACGTTCGGTTAGGATATGCTTGTTTGCGCCATGCTGCGATATCTTCGTCTTTTCCGATTTAGACTGCCATTATATTGGTTTCTGCGCTCTGTTCTCCTGTAATATCGTCTCCTTGGCGATGGGGGCCAGAAACAGTGGTCTAGGCACGTTAGGTTGGATTAGGTTGCGTTTGGTTATGTTGCATTCGGTTAGGTTGCGATTGGATAGTTCCGACTTTTGAGTCACACACTCCTACTCGGCGGATTTCTGCGCTCCACTTTGCTCTACTATACTCTGCCCGACTCTGCGGTGGCCAGAAATAGTGGTCGTGGCGCGATAGATTGAGGTCGGTTACGTCTGGTTAGGCTAGGCTTGGCTAGGTTCGGTCATGACGGCTTTGTCTTTTGCGCTATAAACTACTCTTCGGTATTTTTCTGCTCTCTGCTGCGTTGCAATGTGCTCTTCTTGTCTCTGGGGAGGCCGGCAATTGCGGCCACGCCGCGTCCAGTTGAGTTATGCGACGCTTGGTTAGGTTAGGCTTGTTTGGGTCAGGTTAGGATGTCTTGGACTTTTCTGCGATACACAGCGATTCCATGGTCTTCTGCGCTCTACTCTCCTCTAATATGTCTGGTCGGCTCTCCGGGTGCCAGCAATATCGGTCGCGGCACGTTAGGTGTGTTAGGCTACGTTTTGTCATGCTACGTTTGGTAAGGTTAGGAATCGTTGGATCTGACTTTTGTGCTTTACGCGGCAACGCCGCGGATGCCTGTAGCCCTCTGTGCAGTAGCATATTTTGCTCGCCTCTGGTGGCCAGCAACAGTATTCGCGACGCTGTAGGTTGATTTACGTTACGTTTGTTATGCTATGCTAGGTTATGCCTGGCCAGGATACCTTTGGCTTCTGCGCTATGCACTGTAGTTCGGTCGATTTCTACGCTCTACACTGCTCTAGCATTTTCTGCTTGGCTCTGCGGAGGCCAGCATGAGTGGTCTCCGCACTCTAGGTTCAGTTAGATTATATTTGGTTACTCTACGTTTGGTCACGTTAGGAGAGGGTGGCTTTGACGAATGCCCTACATACTGCCATTCGGTTTACTTATGCGCTGTACATTGGCCTACTATACTCTGCTCAACCCCTGTTGTGGCGAGCAATAGTGGTCGCTGTCCGTTAGTTTGTGTTAGGTTACATTTGGACATGTTACGATCGGTTAGGTTTGTAGAGTATAGCTTTGACTTTTGTGGTATACACTGCAATTTGGTGGACTTCTGCGCTCCACTGCGCTCTAATATGTTCAGCTTGGCTCCGGGACTGCCAGCAATAGTTGTCTAGGCAAGTCATGTTTAGTTGGGCTACGTTTGGTTATGCTATGTTTGGTTATGTTAGGCTAGGATAGCTTTGACTTTTGTGCTACACAGTACTATTCCGGGGATTTCTGCGCTCTGCGGTGCTCCAATATGCTGTGCTTGGATCTAACGAGGCCAGCAATAGTAGCTTCGGCACGTTCGATTAGTTTAGGGTACGTTGGGTTAGGTTCGTTTTAATTGGGTTAGGTTAGGATATCTTTGACTTCTGTTCAGTACACTGTAATGCGATGGTCTTCTGCGCTCTTCTGTGACCCAGCATGTTCTGCTTGGCTCCGGGGAAGCAGGTCTTAGTGGTCTCTGCACATAAGGTTGGGACGGGCTTCGTTTGGCTATGCCGTGTTAGCTTGGATTAGGATTGGGTAGCTTCGTCGTGTCTGCTACATATTGCGATTCTATGGATTTCTGCGCTCTACTATCCTGCATAATGCTCTGCTTGACTCTTTGGCACCGGCAATACTGGTCGCGGCTCGTAGTGTCGAGTCAGGCACCATTTGGTTATGTTATAATTGTTGCGGTTACGTTTGGACAGATTTGACTTCTCTGCTGTACACTGCGATTCCATGGATTTTCGCGACCTACAACCCTATAATATATTCTGCTTTGCTCTGGGGAGGCCAGCAATGGTGGTTGAGTCATGCTAGGTTCAATTACGTTACGGTAGCTTATGTTCGGTTAGCTTGGGTCAAATTTCGAATGCTTCGACTTTTCGTCTATGCACTGACAATCCATGGACTTCTGCGCCCTGCTCTCCTCTAATACGTTCTGCTTGGCGATGGGGAGGCCGACAACAGTGTTCTAGGCACGTCAGGTTAGATTACGTTGCGTTTGCTTATTTCACGTTTGGTTAGGTTAGGAAATGATAACGTTGTCCTTTGCTCTATACATTGCTATTCGTTGGATTTCTGCGCTCTACATTGCTCTGCTATACTGTGCTAGACTGTGGAGTGGCCAGCAATAGTGGTCGTGACGCGATAGGTTGAGTTACGTTAGGTTCCGTTAGTCTGGTGCATTCGGCTTGCCTCTGTGGAGGCCAGCTACAGTGGCCTCCTGCTGCTAGGTTTTGTTAGGTTACGTGTGGTTATGTTAAAATTGTATATGTTAGGACAGGATAGCTTTGACTTTTGTGCTACACACTGCTATTCGGCGGACATCTGCGCAGCAGTGTGCTGTAGTATGCTCTGCTTCACTCGGCACGATGGGTTGGGTGGGGTTGTGTTCCGTTATGTTGCGTTGAGGAAGCTCGGTTATGGTTCCTTCGATTTTTATGCTATAAGCTGCTATTCGGAGGATTCCTGCGCTCTACACTACTCTACTATAGTCTCCTCTACTATGGGGGGGCGGAGCGAGCAGTGGTGGCAGTGGCAAGTTAGGTTTTGTTACGTTTCGTTTGGTTTTGGGAGGTTAGGCTAAGTTTGGATAGGGCAGCTTCGACTCGCGTGCTGTAATCTGTTATTCAGGAGGTTTTTGTGATGTACAGTGCTCTACTACATTCTGCTTGGAATTGGGGTGGCCAGAAGCAGTTGTCGCGGGAAGCTATGTTGAGCTGTGCTACGTTTGGTTAGGTTAGGTTAGGACTGATTAGGTTGGCATATCTGCTGTTCTTGTGCCATACATCGCGATACGGTGGATTTCTGCGCTCGGCCGCGCTATAGTATATTCTGCTTGACACCGTGGTGGCCAGTAGTAGTGGCCTCGGCACGTTAGGCTGAGTTAGGCTGCCTTTGATTAGGTTAAGTTATGGTGCGTTTGGTTAGGATTGCTTCGACTTTGGTGCTGTACACTACTCTTCGGCGTGTTACTGCGTTCTGCTGCGCTCTACTGTACTCTGCTTGGATGTGGCGAGTCCCGCAGCAGTGGCCGCAGCACGTCATGTTGAGTTATGCTAAGTTTGGTTAGGTTAGGTTAGGTGTCGTTATGTCAGAATATCTTCGTATTTTGTGCTATTCACTGCAGTGCGGTGTATTTGTGCGAGCTACTGTGCTCTAGTCCAATCCACTTGTCTCTGTGGATGTCAGCAATAGTTGCCTCGTATGATAGGTTGTGTTAGGCCACGTTTGGATGTGTTACGTTTGGCTAGGTTAAGATAGGCTACTTTGACTGTTGTGCTTTACACTGCTATCACTTGGAATTCTATAATCTTCTGCGCTCTACTGCATTCTGCTTGGTTACGGGGGAGGCTAGGAGCTGCGGTCGCGGCACGTCATGTTGAGGTACGCTACGGTGGGTTAAGATAGAGAAGGTCAGGTTGGGTTAGACCTACGGCCTTTGTGCTATACCCTGCTAATCTAAGGAGAGAAGGTCAGGTTGGGTTAGACCTACGGCCTATGTGCTGTACCCTGCTAATCTATGGATTTCTGCGCTCTGCTGCCCCCTAGTGAGTTCTGCTTGAATCTGGGATCTAGTGAGTTCTGCTCGAATCTGGGGTGGCCAGCCATAGTGTCCGGTGTGCGTTAGGTTGAGATATGTTAAGCTGGTTTTTGTTAAGATTGGACATATTAGGACGGGATAGCTTTGAGTTTTGCGCTATATACTGCTATTCGGTGGACTCCTTCGCTCTAGTGTACAATAATATATTCTGCTTGGCGCTGGAGTGGTCATTAATTGTGGTCTTAGCACGTTAGGTTCGGTACGGTTTACGTTTCGTTAGGTTAGGTTTGGAAGGCTCGGTTAGGATTTCTTTGACTTTTGTGCTGTAAACTGCTATTCGGTGGATTACTGCGCTCTACTGGGTTCTGCTATACTCTGCTCGACGTGAGCAATGGTTGTCGTGGCTCGTCCGGTTGTGTTAGGGTTCGTTAGGTTTGGTGTGGTTAGGTCAGATTAGGTTAGGATATTTTGGACTCTTGTGCTATTCACTGCAAAGCGGAGGGTTTCTGCGCACCACTGTGCTCTAGCACACTCTCCTTGTCTCAGCATA
>NW_016921010.1:0-797 GCF_001483705.2 Eufriesea mexicana
TTCTCGGGGGCCAGGGACAGGAAACTCGGCACGTTATAATGACTTCGCTTATGTTCGGATATGTTCCGTTAGGTTAGGTTGGGACACGATAGCTTTGACTTCTGTGCTGTACACTGCTCTGCCGTGGATTTCTGCTCTCTAAATTGCTCTAATATGCTATGCTAGCATCTGGGGATGCCTGCAATTGAAGCCTAGGCTACTTCGGTTGAGTTAGGCTACGTTTGGTTATGTTATGTTAGCTTTTGTTAAGTGTGGCAGCTTCGACTTCTCTTATATAAACTGCGATTCCACGGGATTCTGCGCGCTACTCTCCTATAATATGTTCTGCTTGGCCCTGTGAAGACCAGCAATACTGTTAGCGGCGCGTTAGATTCAGTCATGTTACGTTTGGTTATGTTTGGCCAGGATAGCTCTGACTTGAGTTCTATACGCTGCAATCCGGTGGATTTCTGCGCTCTACTGCGCTCCAGTATGTTCTGCTTGGCACCGCGGTGCCGGCGATTTTGGTCTCGGCACGATAGGCTGAGTTAGACTACTTGATTAGATTAGGTTAGGTCATGTTGGTTTAAGATGACTTTGACTTTTGTGGTTTACCGTGCTGTGCTGCGGATTTTTGCGCTATACTGTCCTCTGGTATATTCTGCTGGGCTCTGGGAGATCAGGAAAAGCTACCGCGGCACGGTAGGTTTTGTTCTGTTACGTTTGGTTAGGTTAGGTTAGGTTAAGTTTGGTCCGGATGGCTTTGGCTTTTGCGCGGTACACGGCCATTAGGTGGCTTTCGGCGCTCTACTGTGCTC
>NW_016921011.1:0-217 GCF_001483705.2 Eufriesea mexicana
TAGACGTGGTATTGCAATAGAAAGTCGCTGAGAAGTACAATTTTATTGACATTTTCGACCAACTTTTTGTTGAGGAAACTTTTCTTCACAAATAAGGGTGAAGATTTCATTGGTTTGCTATAGGCATTGCATTGCAATGGAATCTGCCTGAAACGTTCAATACTATTGTCATTTTCGACTAATATTAAGGTGAGCAGTCTTTTCTGCGTAAACAACG
>NW_016921012.1:0-838 GCF_001483705.2 Eufriesea mexicana
GGTGTACTTCTGCGCTCTAGTGTGCTATAATATGTTCTGCTTTTCCCTGGGGAATTCAGTAATAGTAGTTCAGGCTTACGGTTGGTTAGGTTACGGTTGGTTATGATAAGTTTGGTTAGTTTAGGAAAGGATGTAGTTCAGGCTTACGGTTGGTTAGGTTACGGTTGGATATGATAAGTTTGGTTAGTTTAGGAAAGGATAACTTTGACTTATGTGCTATACACTGCTATTTGGTGGATCGCTGCGCTCTACTGTAATCGAATACTATCTGCTTTGCTCTGGAGGGGGGGGGGGCGGAGGGGCCAGAAATTGTGTCCACGTCGCGTTAGGTTGGGTTGCGTTATGTTTGTTTATGTTACGTTTGGCTTGGTTAGGACAGGATATCTTTGTCCATTATGCTATACACTGCTATTCGGTGCATTTCGGAGCTCTACGTCACTCTAATATGCTCTGGTTGTCTCTAGGGTGCCAGCAATAGTAGTCTCGGCACTTTATGTTGAGTTAGGCTAAGTTTGGCAGTGTTACGTTTGCTTTAGTTACGATAGAGTAGCTTTGGCTTTTGTGCCACACACTGCTGTCCGATGGGTTTCTGACCTCTACAATGGTGTACTATACTCTGCTCGCCTATGAAGAGGCCAGTAATAGTGGTCTCGCCACGTTAGGTTCAGATAGTCTAAGTTTGGTTAGGTTATGTTAGTCTGCGTTAGGTTTGCGTAACCGCGACTTACGAGTTATACACTATTTTCGGTGGATTACCGCGCTCCACTGGGTTACGGTATGTTCTAATCGGCTCTTGGGAGGCCTCCAATAGTGTTACCGGTACGCTAGGTTGAGACCT
>NW_016921013.1:0-25984 GCF_001483705.2 Eufriesea mexicana
CCAAGCAGAACACAGTAGAGCACAGTTGAGTGCAGAAATCCACCGAACAATATTGTATGGCACGAAAGTCAGAGCTATACTTACCGATCATAGCATAACCTAAACTAACCAAACGTAACATAACACAAGCTAACGTGCCGAGGCCAATATTGCTGACACTCCCAAGGCTAAGCATAATATGGAGTAGCATAGTAGAACGCAGAAATCCTCCGAATAGCTGTGTAAAGCATGAAGGCCTAAGTTAACCTGACCGAGCTTAACTAAAGCCTCACCTAACCAAACGTAACCTAACACAACCTAACGTTCAGAGACGGATATTGCAGGCCACTCCAGATCCATGCAGAAAATATTAGAACACAGTAGAGCGCAGAAATGCGTGGAAAGCAGTGTACAGCATAAAAGACGAAGATATTCTATCCTAACCCTGTCTGACCTAACCTAACGAAAGGTATCAAGACTCGACATAACGTGCCGCGACCACTGCAGCAGGCGTCCCCAGTAGCCAGGCACAATATACAAGAGAACATTAGATCACAGGAAACCAACGCATAATAGCGTACAGTACGATAGTCAAAGCTATCCTAACCGAAGTTAGCCTAGCCTAATCAAACCAAACGTAACCTAACTCAAATTAACACGCCACGAAGCCCACTGCTAGCCTCACCATAGTCGAGCGGACTATGGCGGAGCAACGTAGAGCGCGTAAATGCACCGAATAGCAGTGTATAGCACAAAAGCAAAGAATCCCAAACCAAGCCTTCCAAACCTAACCAAACCATACGTAACCTAACTCAAACTAACGTGCCATGACCACTATCACTGGCCACCGCAGAGCCAAGCAGAGCACATTAGAGCACAGTAGAGAGCAGCAGTTTGCAGATAGCTGTGTATAGAACAAAAGTCTATACCATCGTACCCTTATCTCACCAAACGTAGCAAATCCAAACGTAGTATATCTCAACCTAACGAGCCGAGAGAGCTGCTGCTGGCCTATCCAGGTGCGAGCTGCGTATACTATAGCTTAGCAGGGCGCAGAAATCGATCGCATTGCAATGTATAGCACAAAAGGCATACATACTCAGACCTAACCTGTCCTTACCTAACCTATCCGAACGTAGTATAACTGATCATGACGTGACGAGAACAATATTGCTCGCCTTCCAGAGCGGGGCAGAGAATAGTAGAGCTATGTACAGGGCAGAAATGCATCGAATAGCAGTGTACAGCATAAGAGCCGAAGTAGGCTATCCCAACCTAGCCAAACGTAACGCATCCTAACGTGACTCAGCTATACCTAACATGACGAGACCACTATTGCTGGCCTCCGCAGAGACAAGGGGATTGTACTGGAGCAGAGTAGTGCGCAGAAGTCAACGGCATTGAAGTGGATAGCGCAAAAGTCGAGGAGACCCTAACCCAACCTGTCCTAACCTAACCTACCCGAACGTAGTGTATCGCAACCTACATCGATGAGACCAATATTGCTGGACTTCCCAGGGCCAAGCACAATATACTAGGGCGCAGTAGAGCGCAGATTTCCGACGTATTACAGTGTAAAGTAGAAAAGTCAGAGATACCCCAACACAGACTGGCATAGCCTAACCTAACCAATCGCAGCCTAACGCAACACAGCGTGCCGAGGCTACCATTGCTTGCCTTCCCAGAGCGAAGCTGAAATTATTCTAGCAGAGTAGAGCGCTGAATTCCGCCAAACAGCTGTGTGCAGCAGAAAAGGTGGAGCTAACCTCTCTTAACCTAACCAATCATAACGTTACAGAACGTAACATACCTCAACCTACCGCGCCGCAACCGGTATTGCTAGCATTTCCAGAGTCGGGCAGGGTCGAGTAGAGCACTGAAGAACCCAGAAACCCACCGTATAACGCTGTAAACCACGAAAGCCAAGGCTATCCGGACCTAACCCAAACAAACGTAACGTAGCCAAACGAAGCCTAACTAAACACGACGTGCCGCGAATACTATTGCTAGCTTCCCGGTAGTCGGGCAGATTATAATAGGGCAATGTGTAGCTAAGAAATCCACCGAAGAGCAGTGTATAGCACAAATGTCTGAGCTATCATATCTTAACATGTTAAACGTAACGTAACCAAGCGTAAGCTAACTCACCCTGACGTGCAGAGGCTACAATTGCAGGCCTCCCCAGAGCCAAGCGGAGCATAAAGGAGCAGTGTAGGGCGCAGAAATCCACCGAGGAGCAGTGTATAGCATAAAAGTCAAAGCAACCCTATTCTAACATAACCAATCGTAGCATAACCAAACGTAAACTAACTGTACCTAACGTGCCGAGACCACTACTGCTGGCCTCCCCAGAGAAAAGCAGAATATACTAGAGAACAGTAGAGTGCAGGAACCCGCCATATTGCAGTGTATAGCAAGAAAGGCAAAGATATCCCATCCTTACATGGACAAACATGAACCAACCAAACTTAGCCTAACTAAATTTTACGTGCCGAGAACACTAATGCTGGCCTCCACAGTGCCAAGCAGAACATGCTACAGCACTGTAGAGTGCAGGAATGCCCTGATGAGCAGTGCCTGGCAAAAAAGTCAATGCTACCCTATCCTAACCTAGCCAACCGGAACGTAGACAAACACATCCAAATTCCACATGATGTCTCGAGACAACCATTATTGGCCTCCTAGTGGCAAGCAGAATATAATAGATGACAGTAGAGCGCAGGAACCCGCCGCATTGCGGAGTACAGTAAAAAGTCAGAGATATGGAATCCATAACTGAACTAACCTAAACTTACTAAACGCGGCGTATATACACATAATGTGCGGCGACCACTATCGCTGGCCGCCCGAGATCCAAGTAGCACGTACTAAGGAACAATATAGCGCAGAAATCCACCGAAAAGCTGCGTACAGCACAAAAGTCAATGCTATCCATATCGAACTTAGCGTAAACATACCTAAGCAAACGAAATCGAGCTGAACCTAACAAGCTGAGATCCATATTGCTGGCGTCCCCAGAGCCAAGGAGGACATAGTAGAGCACAGTAGAGCCCAGAAATGCACTGAATGACAGTGTATACCACGAGAGTCGAAGCTATCCGTACAAAACCCGAGCAAACATGACCTAACCAGACGTAGCCTAACGCGACCTTATGTGCCTAGACCACTATTACTGGTCTCCTCATAGTCTAGCAGAGTATAGCAGAGCAATGAAGAGCGCAGAAATCCACCGAATAGGCAGAGTATAGTAGAGGAATGTATAGCGCCGTAACCCACCGAAGGGCTGTGTACAGCACAAAGTCTCGACTACCCTATCTGAACCAAACGGATCGTAACACAATCAAACGCAACATAACCCAGACACGTTCCTACACCGCTATTGCTGACCTCCCCAGAGCCAGACAGAATAGGCTAGAGCACAGTAGACCGCGGAAATTCGCCGCATTGAAGCGTAAGGCAGAAGAGTAAGAGATACAACCCAACCACTCCTATCGTAACCCATCCCTACGTAATCAAGCCTAACCTATCGCGCCTAGTCAACTATTGCTGGATACCCCATCGCCAAGCAGTGCATGTTAGGTCAGAGTAGAGCGCAGGGGTCCATGGAATGGCAGTGCCTGGCACGAAAGTCAAAGATATCCTAACCTAACTGGAACAAACTTAACATATAAAAACGTAACCAAACCGAACCTAACGTGCTGCGCCCGCTGTTTCTGGAATTCCGAGAGCAAGGCAGGGAACATTATACAACAGAAGTGTGCAGAAGTCCTCCGAAGAACAGTGTATAGCACAAAAGTCATAGCAATCCTCTCCAAACCTGTCAATACCTTACCTAACCGAACGTAACATATCTCAACCTTGCGTGCCGTGACAACTAGTGCTGGCCTCCCAAGAGCCAAGCAGAACATATTAGTGCACATTAGATAGCAGGAATCCTCCGTACAGCAGTGTACAGCGCAAAAGTCAGAGCAACCCTGTCCTAACATAACCGAACGTAACACCAGCGGACGTAACGTAACACAACGTAACGTGCCTGCACCACTATTGCTGACCCCCCTAGAGCCAAGCAGAATTAGCTAGAGCACAGGAGGGCGCAGAAATCCGCCGCAATGTGATTTGCACAAAAGCAAAGGGTATCCTATCATAACCCGACATAGCCTAACTTAACCAAACGTAACCAAACGCAACCTAAGGAGCCTACATAACTATTGCTGGACTCCGAATCGCCAATCAGGGCACATCAGGGGAGACTAGAGCACAGAGGACCATAGAATGTCAGTATATAGCACGAAAGTAAGAGACATCCTAACCTAGCACAAACAAAGCTATTCTAACCAAACGTAGCCTAACACTACATAACGTGCTGCGGACACTATTTATCGAATTTCGAGAGCAAAGCAGGGAATATTAGATCACAGTAGAGCGCAGAAGTCTACCGAATAGCAGCGTATTGCACAAAAGTCAAAGCTATCCTGTCCAAACCTAACCAAACCTTTCCAAGCCGAAAGTAATCTAACCCAAGCTTACGTGCCACGACCACTATTGCTAGCCTCCCCAGAGGCAAGCGGATGCTTGCAGACCAGCGCAGAGCGCAGATATCGACCGAATAGCCGTGTATAGCTCAAAAGATATAGCAATCCCAACCAAACATATCCTAAGCTAACCCAAAGAATCGCAACCTGACCCAGTCAAACGTGCAACGACTTCCATTGCTGTCTTCCTAGAGACTAGCAGATGCTAGTAGAACAGTGCAGCGCACAGATATCGAAAAAATAGCGGTATATGGCGCAAAATTCAAAGCTATCCTAACCTAACCCATCGGAACGTAGCCAAGCCAAGCGCAACATAACTCAACAGAGCTCGCCGAGACCACCGTTGCTGGCCTCCACAGAGCCGCGCAGAGCATAGAACACAGAAGAGAGCAGAAGTCCACCGTATAGCAGTGAGTAGCACCAAAGTCAAAGCCACCGTTGCCTAACGCATCGCAACCTAACTTAACCAAGCGTAATATAACTTAACCTGACGTGCCGCGGCCACTATTGCTTGCCAACCGAGAGTCAGGCAGAGCATATAAGAGAAATTAAAGGTTCAGAAATACACGGAATTGCAGTTTACAGCACGAAAGTTCAGGCCAACCGCTCTGCTCTGAACCAAACGTAACATATCCAAACGCAACGTAACTCAGACTGACGTGGCGAGACCAATACTACTGGCCTCCCCATAGACAAAGAGAATATACTGAAGCACAGTAGAGCGCAGAAATCCATCGCATTTCAGTGTATGACACATGAGTCGAAGCCATCCCAAACAAACTTAGCCTAACCTGACCTAACCAAACGTAACATAGCCTAACATTACGAGACGCGACTACTACTTCTGGAATTCCCAGTGCAAAGCAGGGTATATTAGAGCACAGTAGAGCGAAGAAATACAACGCATAGCAGTGTACAGCACAAGATTCGAATCTCGCATAGCCTAACTCACCCAAATATAAACATGGTACTAAAACCAAACCTAACCAAACACAGCCTAACTTGTTGGGCACTGTTGCTGCCCTCCACCGCGCAGAGCAGAATATAGTAGAACACAGGAGAGCGCAGTAATTTGTCGCAATGGAATGCAAAGCACAAAAGTCTAAGGTATCCTAACCTAACCTGTCATAACTTAACCTAGACAAACGAAGCCTAATTCATCCTAACGCGCCGAGAACACAATTGCTGGCATCTCCAGCGCCAACCAGGGCATATGAGAGCGCAGTAAAGCACAAAAATCTGCCAAAGAGCAGTGCAAAGCACAGAAGTCAAAGCTAACCTACCATAACCTAACCAAACGTAACATAACTCAATCAAACGTGCCGCGACCACTATTGATGGCCAACGCAGAGACAAGCGGATGCTACTAGAGCAACGCAGAGCGCAGATATCTGCCGCATAGCAGTATACAGCACAGTGGCCGAAGCTATCCCAACCAAACTTAACCGAGCCTAACCTGACCAAACGAACACTGACTCAATAAAACGTGCTGCGACTGGCATTGCTGTCCACCCCAGGGACACGCAGATACTAGTAGAGCCATGCGATGCACACATACCGACCGAATAGCAGCTTACAGCTCAACAGTAGTAGATACCTTAACCTAACCTGACCCAGACTAACCTAACCAAACGTAGAATAGCCAAACATAACGAGCCGAGACATTTATTCCTGGGCTCCCTAGAGCAAAGCAGAAAATGTTAGAGCATAGTACAGCGCAGAAATCCATCGAGCAGCAGTGGATAACGCATAAGTCAAAGCCACCCTAACCAAACATAACATAACCTATCCTAACCAAACGTAACATATCACAACCTATCGTACCACGACCGAAATTGCTGGCCTCCCCATAGTCGAACAGCGTACAGTAGGGCAATGAAGGGCGCCGAAATCAACCAAATTGAAGTGTAAAGCAAAAGGTAACAGATACAAGAGAATACATAACATTACACAACCTAACATAACCAAAGGTAACCAATCCCAACCTAACGTGCCTTGCAAACTATTGCCGGGCTCCCCATTGCAAAGCAGGGCATATTGTGTGAGAGTGGAGCCTAGAGGTCCACAGAATGGCTGTGCATAGCACGAAAGTCAGAGATATCCTAACGTAACACAAACAGACCCTACCTTGCCAAACGTGACCTAGCAGGACCTAACGCTCCGAGACCACTGTTTCTGTTCTCACCAGAGTCGAGTAGATTATAGTAGAGGAACGGAGGGCGCAGAAACCCACCGAAGAGCATTGTATGACGCAGAAGTCGAAGATATCCAATCGTAACCTGTCCAAACGTAACATAGCCAAACGTAACCTAACTCATCCTACCTGTCTACACCACTATTGCTGACCTCCGCAGAACAGAGAAGTATACACTAGAGCACAGGAGTGCGCTGAAGCCAGCCGCCCTGAAGTGTAACGCGCAAAAACAATGATATCCTAACCTAACCTGACATGGCTTAACCTAGCCTAACGCAGCCTAACACAACCTAACGCGCCGAGACCACAATTGCTGGCATCCACGGCACCAAGCATAGCCTATTAAAGGACAGTAAAGCGCAGAAATCCACCGAATGGCACTGTACAGCAAAAACGTCTAGACTATCCTATCGTAACCAAACCAAACGTAACATAACCTAACGCAACCCAACTCAGCCTAACGCGGCAGTAATGCTACTACTGGAATACCTAGGGCCCAGTAGAGCATATTAGAGCAACGTAGAGCGCATAAATCCACAGAATATCGTTGTATAGCGTACAAGTCAACGCCATCCTGCCATAACCTTACCAAACGCAGAATAACTAAACCTAACGAGCGGAGAACACTATTTATGGCCACTACAGGGCCGAGCGGAACATGTGAGAAGACAGTAGAGCGCAGAAGTTCTCCCAGTAGCAGTTTTTTAGCACAAAAGTCTAAGCCAATCTGGTCAAACGTAACCTAACTGAAGCTACCGTGCCACGACCGCCGTTGCTGGCCTCTCCAGAGTAGATTAGGGTATAGCAGAGCAAGGAGGAGCGTTGAAATCTCCCGAATAGCAGACTACAGCACAACAGTCACACCTAGCATAGCCTAACACAACCAAAAATAACATAACCGGACATAACGTGACACAAACTAACCTGCCTAGACCACAGTTACTGAACCCCCAGAGCAAGTCAGAAGATATTAGAGCACAGTGGAGCTCAAAAATACGTCGTACAGCAGAGTACAGCACAAAAGTGCTAGCCATCGTTTCCCAACCTAACAAACGTTAAAATAACCGCACACATCATATCTCAGGATAACGTGCCACGGCCAATATTCCTGGGCTGCACAGATACGCACAGAGTATAGTAGGGCACAGTAGAGTGCAGAATTCCAGCTTATTACAGTGTACAGCACAAAAGTCAATGCTACCTTATCCTATCCTAACCAAACGTAACCTAACGAAACGTAGCCTAACTCAACCTAGCGAGCCGATACCGCAATTCCTGGCTTCCCTAGTGCCATGCAGAACATATTAGAGTGGAGTAGGGCGCAGAGATCCACCGAATACCAGTGTATTGCACAAAAGTCGAAGCTATCCTCTCCGAACATATTAACGTAATATAACCAAACGAAAAGTAACTTAACCCAACGTGCTGAGACCACTGCCGCTTACCTCCCCAGAGCCAAGCAGAATATACTACAGCACAGTAGTGCGCAGAAATCCGCCGCTTTGAAGTGTATAGCAGAAAAGTGAAGTATAGCCTATCCCAACCTAACCTGGCCCACCCAAACGTAACCTAGCACAACCTAACGTGCCTAGCCAACTTTTTCTGGGCTCCCTATCTCGAAGCAGGGCATATTGGGTTAGGGTAGAGCGCGCAGCTCCATAGAATGGCAGTGCATTGCACGAAAGTCAAAGATATCCTAACCTAACGTAAGCCAACCTAACCTGACCAAACACAACCTAACACAGCATAACGCGCCGCCGCGACTGTTTCTGGAGTTCCCAGAGAAAGGCAGGGAATATTGTATCACATTGGAGCGCAGAAGCCCACCGGAAGGCTGTGTGGAGCGCAAGAGTCATAGCAATCATAGCCAAACGTAGCAGAGCCTAACACAACCAAGCGTAGCGTAACTCAACCTAACGTGCCTACACCACAATTGCTAACCTCCCCACAGCAAAGCAGAGTATATTATAGAACAGGAGAGCGCAGAAACCTTTCGCAATTTTGGGAAGGCACAAAGGTCATGGACATCCTAGCCAAATCTATCTTAAGCAAGCCAAGACAAGCGTAACACAGCTCAGGCTAGCGTGGCGAGACCACTATTGTTCGCATCCGCACAGATAACCGGAACATGCCAGAGCACAGTAGAGCACAGAAATCCACCGTACAGGGGTGCGTTGAACAAAAGTCAAAGACGTCCTCATCTATCGTGGCATACCCTAACCTAGTCAAACGAAGCCTAACTCAACGTAACGTGCCGAGAACACCATTGCTGCCGTCCACAGCGCCAAGCGGGACATATTAGAGCACAGTAAAGCGCAGAAGCCCATCGAATAGCAGCGTATAGTTCAAGAGTCAAAGCAATTCTGTCCTAACCCAACCTAACATAACGTAAGCAGACGTAACCAAACCAAACCTGACGCGGCGCGAGATCTATTGCTGGCCTCCCGAGGCTCGAGCGGAGTATAATAGAGCAACGTAAAGTGTAGAAATCCAACGGACAGCAGTGCATAGCACAGAAGTTAAAGCTATCCTTTCCTACACTAGCAATACGTAACATAGCCAAACGTATACAACTCAAAGTAACACGCCGCGACCACCATCGCTGGCCACCCCAGATTCGAGTTGAGTGTAGCAGAGCAGAGTAGAGCGAAGAATTTCTCCGAATAACAGTATAAAACACGAAAGTCAAAGCTGACCGAACCCCACCCAGACAAACATTTCCCAACCAAACGCTGCCTAGCCCAAGCTAACATGCTGTGACCACTATTGCTGGCCTACCCAGCGATATGCAGAACATATTATGGGAGAGTAGGGCCCAGCAATCCATGGAACCGCAGTGCACAGCAGAATAGTCAATTATATCCGAACCTAACCCAAACTAACGTAACTTAACCTTACGTGCCGCAACCACGTTTGCTGGCCTCCCCAGCGATATGTAGAACGTATTACAGGACGCTGCGGCACAGAAATCCATATAATCGCAGTGTATAGCAGAAAAATAAAAGCTATCCTTACCTTACCCATGCCGACATAAACCGACCAAACGTATCCAAACACAATCAGACATGCAGGGGCCGCTATTTTAGGCCTCCTCAGGGCGAAGCTGGGCACATTGGAGCGCATTAGAGCGGAGAAATCCACCGAAAGCAGTTTGCAGCACAAAACTCAAAGCAACACTACCCTAACCTAGACACTCGCAACATAGTCGGCCTATCCTGAACATACCTAGCATGCTGCGAACACTATCGCCGCCCACGCGGAGGCCAACGGAGCACCCTAGAGTAGACTAGTGCTCAGAAATCCATAGAACCGCTGTGTACAGAAGAAAAGGCAGGGACACCCGAAGCCAACCCAAACACACGTTTGTAAACCAAACATAGCCAAACATAGCCTAACTCAATATAACGTGCCGCAACCACTATTGCAAGCCCCGCCGGGGCCAAGCAGAAAATAGTAGAGAGAAGTAGAGCGCATAAATAAACAGAATAGCAGTGCACAGCACAAAAGTCGAAGCTAACATGTCCCAACATAACCAACCATAACACAACTTATCATTACCTAACGCAATCAAACGCGACGCGACCACTATTACTGGCCTCCACACAGCCGAGCAGAACATATTAGAGGAGAGTAGAGCACAGAAATCCACAGAATCGCAGAGTATAGCAGAAAAGTCGAAGATATCGCAAACCAACCCAAACTAACGTAACCTAACCATACGCAGTCTAACTGAACTTAACGTGCCGCGAACAGTATTGCTGGCCTCACCAGGGCCAAGCGGCACATAATAGAGCACAATAGAACGCAGAAATCTAACGAATAACAAGTTACAGTATTAAAGCCATAGCGGTCCTAACGGAACGTAACAAAGCTTACCGTAACCAAACGTAACTTAACTCAACCTAACGCGCCTAGACAACTGTTGCTGGGCTCGCCAGGAATAATTAGAAAATATTACAGCACAGTAGAGCGCAGAAGTCCGCAAAGTGGCAGTGCATAGCACAAAACTCGAAGCTATCCCGTCCCAAACTAACCAAACGTAACTTAACCAAACGTAGCATAACTCACCATAACGTGCGGCGATCACTATACCTGGCCTCCGAAGGGCCAAGCAGAATGTAGCAGGGCGCGGTAGAGCGCAGAAGTCCGCCGAACAACAGTGTCCAGCACGAAAGACGATGCGATCCAAACCGAACGTAACAAAACCTAACCTAACCAAACGTAACGGAACCATACCTAACGTGCCGAGACTACTATTGCTCGCCCCCACAGAGCCGAGCGGAGCATATTAGAGAAGACTAGAGCGCAGAAATACATATAATCGCAGTTTATAGCAGAAGAGACAAAGCTATCCGAACATACCCCACACCAACATAACCTAACCAAACGTAGCAAAATTTAACATAGCGTGCGGCGACCACTATTGCTGACCAACCCAGGGCCCAGCAGAATATACTATAGCACAGTATAGCTCAGAAATCCACCTAATAACAGTATGTAGCACGAAAGTCGAAACTATCCTAGCCCAACTAACACTAGCCTGACCTAGCCGAGCGTAAAATATCTCTGCCGAACCTACAGTGGCCACTATTGCTGTGCTCTCCAGAGCCAAGCAGAAAGCATTAGAGCACAGTAGAGCGCAGAAATCCACCGAAGAGAAGTGTATAGCACAAAGGTCGAAGATGTTCTATACTAACATAAGCAAACGTAACGTAACGTAGCGTAGCCTTTCTCAACACTAAGGTGCGGCGTCCACTATTGCCGGCTTCCGCGGAGTCGAGCAGAACGTGCTATAGGAGAGCAGAACGCAAAAATCCCTAGAGACGAAGTGCATAGCAGAAGAGTCAAAGCTATCGGTACATAACCCATACCAACGGAACCTAAGCAAACGTAGCACAACGAAGCATAAAGTGCCGAGACCACTGATGCTGGCCTCCCCATATCCAAGCAGAACATACTAGAGCACAGTAGATCGCAACAATGTAACGAAAGCTGCTTGTAGCAAAACGGTCAGTGTTATCCAGACCTAACCCATCCCAACGTAACATAAACGAACGTAGCCTAAATAAACAAAAAGTACCGCAACCACTATTGCTGCGATCCAGGCAGACGGATAGAACGTAGTAGAGGACTGTAGGGCTCTGGAACCCATACAATCGCTGTGTATAGCAAAAAAGTCAAGGATATCCAAACCTGACGCACACAAGCATAACCTAACCAAACGTAGCATAAAAAAATGACGTGCCGCGACCAGCAATGCTGGCCTCGCCAGGACCAAGCAGAATGAAATAGAGCACAGTGGAGCGCAGAAATGCGCCGAAAAGCAGTGATCAGTGCGAAATCCAAAGCTACCATGACCTAACATAGCATAACCTAACCTGACCGTACGCAAACTATCTCAATATAACGTGCCGAGACAATTATTACTGGGCTCCCCAGTACCAAGTGGAATATATTACAGCACAGTAGAGCGCAGAAATCCACAGAACAGCAGAGCGCTGCACAAAACTCGTAGCTATCCTGTTCTAAACTAACCAAACGTAACGTAACCGAACGTAGCATAACTGGGCCTAACGTGCCGGGTCCACTGCTGCTGGCCTCTCAGGGCCAAGAAGAATATAGTACAGCACGGTGGAGCGCAGGTATACGCCGAATAACAGTGTCCAGCGGGAAAGCCAACGCTACGTTACGTGAACGTAACACAACCTAGCAAAGCCAAACGTAACCGCTCCCTACCTAGCGTGCCGAGACCACCATTTTTGGCCTCGCCAGGGCCAAACAGAGAATACTAGAGTACCGTAGAGCGCACAAATCCACCGCATTGCGGCGTATAGCACAGAAGTCGAAGATATCCTGACATAAACTGACCAGACCCATCCTAACCTAACGTAGCCTCTCTCATCATAAGGTTCCGAGGCCACAACTGCTGGCTTCCCCAGGTCCAGGCAGGACTCCCTAGCGCACAGTAGAGCGCAGCAATGCTCCTAATACCAGAGTGTGTCAAAAAAGTCGAAGCCATCCGGTCCTAAGATAGGATAGGGGGCCAGCAGTAGTGGCAGCGGCATGATAGGCTCCGTTATGTAACGTTTGGCTATGCTACGATCGATTAGGTTTGGGTAGAATAGCTTTGACCTTTGCGCTATGAACTACTGTTCGGTGTACTCCTGCGCTCTGCTCTGCTCTTGTGTATTCTGCTTGCCTCTGTGCATGGCAGCAATAGAGGTCCCAGTACGTTAGGATGTGTTAAGTTGCGTACGGTTACGTTACCTTAGTTATGGTTAGGACAGGACAGCCTTCACTCTTGCGCTATAGACTGATTTTCGGTGTATTTCTGTGATCTACTGTGCTCTGATATGCACTGCTTTGCTCTGGGGATGACAGAAGTGTTGGCCGAGGCAAGTTGGTTTGAGTTTGGTTACGTTCGGTCATGTTACGTCTGTTTGGGTTAGGTTTGGATAGCTTTGGCTTTTCTGCCATTCACTGAGATTTTATGGACCTCTTCGCTCTACTTCCCTATAGTATGTTCTGCGTGGCTATGTTGAGGCCAGCAAAAATGTTCTCGGCACATTAGCTTTAATTGGGTTACGGATGGTTATGTTACGTTTGCCTATGTTAAGACAGGGTAGCAACGACCTTTGTGCTATACACTACCATTTGGCGGACTTCTGCGCTCTGCCGTGCTCTAACTTGTTCTGCTTGGCACTGTTGAGGCCAGCAATAGTGGTCCCGACGTTTCGTCAGATAAGGGTAAGACAGCTTTGACTTTCTTGCTATACACAGTTACTAGGTGGACGTCTGCTCGCTAATGTGCTCTACTATATTCTGGTTGGCCCTGTGTAGGCAAGCAATAATTTTCGCGGAACGTTATGTTGAGGTATGCAACGTTCGGTTAAGTTTGTATACGCCTGGTTATGTTAGTGTATCTTTGACTTTTGTGCTATACAGTGCAATGCGGCTGATTTCTGCGCTCTACTGTTCTCTAGTATACCCTGCTTGTACCTGGGGACGCCAGCAATAGTTGTCTCGCCACGCTAGGTTGATTTAGGATACGCTTTGTTATGCTATGTTTAGATACGTTTGGATGGGGTAGCATTGACTCTTGTCCCTTATACTGCTATTCTGTCGTCTCCTGCGCTCTACATTGCTCTAATATGTCTTGCGTGGCTCTGGGGAGGACAGCAGTAGTGTCCTCGGCACGTTGGATTTAGCTATGCCACGTTTGGTTATGTTCCGTTTGGTTAGGTTAGGAGAGGGTACCGCTTTGACTTTAGCGCTATACACAGCTTTTCTTTGGTTTTTGCGCTATACACAGCTCTAACATGCCCTGTTTGCCTCTCGGGAGGCCAGCAAGATTGGTCTGGTTACGTCAGCTTGGATTACGTTACGTACGGTCACGTTTCGTTTGGCTAGGTTAGGGCAGGATAGCGTTAACTCCAGTGCTATACACCACAAGTCAGTGAATTTCGGCGCTCTGCCGTGCTCTAATGTTTCCTGCTTGGCCCTGGGTAGCAAGAAATAGTGGTATCGGAACATTACTTTGAGACAGGATACGTTTGGTTATGGTATGTTAGCCTTTGTTGGGATCGGTTGGTTTCGACTCTTCCGCTGTACACTGCGATTCCATGGATTTCTGCGCTCCACTCGCTTCTGATATGATCTGCTTGTCTCTGCGGAGGACATCTATACTGGTCGCCGCACGTTAGGTTGAGCTAGATTACGATTGGTTGGGTTAGCTTAGGTCGCGTTGTGTCAGGGTAGCTTTGACTTTTGTGCGCAAAGCTGATATTCCATGGAATTCTTTGCTCTACTGTGCTCTATCATATTCCGCTTCTCCCTGGGGTCGTCAGCTATGGTGGCCGCGGCACGCTAGGTTGCGTTAGGCTACGTTCAGTTCGATTGTGTTAGTGTGGGTTAGGTCCTTGTAGCTTTGACTTTCGTGCGGTGAACTGTTGTGCGGTGAATTTGTACGTTCTACTATTCTCTGCTAGCTCTGCTCGACCCTGTGGAAGCCAGCAATAGTGGTCACAGCACGTTGGGTTCGTTAGCTTACGTTTGGTTATGTTGCGTTTTGTTAGGTTAGGATAGAATAACTATGGCTTTCGTGCTATAATCTGTCATTCGGTGAACTTCTGCTCTCTACTGTGCCCTAAATTCCTCTGCTTGGCCCTGGGGAGGCTAGCAATTGTGGTATCGGCAAGTTATGCTTAGTCAGGTTACGTTCAGTTATGGTACGTTTGATAAGGTTAGGTTAGGGTGTCTTAGACTTTTGTGCTTTGCACTGCATTGCGACGGAATTCTACGAACTTCTCTGCTCTACTACATTCTGATAGGCTCTGGAGACGCTAGCAATAGTGGTCTAGGCATGATAGGTTATGTTATGTTACGCTCGGCTATGTCATGCTTTGTTAGGCTTGGCAAGTTTAGCTTTGACGTTTGTGGTATAAACTGCTTTTCGGTGGATTTCTGCTCTCTACAGTTATCTTGTATGCTCTGCTTTGCTCTGGGGCGGGAAGAGATAGCGGCCGCGGTACATTAGCTTCAATTATGTCACGTTCGGTTATGTTACGTTTGTTTGGGTCAGATGTGGATGGCATAGACTTTGCGGCTATACCAAACGAACTATGTATATCGGTGCTCTCCTCTACTCTAATGTATTCTGCTTGGCTCTGCTGAGGACAGCAATACTGGTAACCGCACTATAGGTTGAATTAGATTACGTTTGGTTAGGTTTGGTTTGGTTGGGTCTGGATAGGATATCTTTGACCTTCGTGCTCGACACTGCTATTCCATGGACTTCTGCGCACCACTGTGCTCTATCGTACTCTGCTTGTCAACGGAGACTCCAGCAATGGTGCTCGCGGCACGTTGGTGTGCGTTATGTTACGCTTCATTATGTTAGGTTTGTTTAAGTTTGGTAGGGATTGCTTTGACTTTTGCGCTATACACTGCCTTTCTGAAGATATATGCGCTCTTCGTTGCCCTACTATCATCTGCTTGTCTCTGGGGAGTCAGCGATAATGTTCTCGGCGCTTTAGTTTGAGTTAGAGTACGTTTGATTAGATTAGGTTAGTCCAAGATAGGTTAGAATATCATTGACCTTTCTGCTGTTCTTTACCATTCTATGGACTTCTGCAATCTACACCCCTGTAATATGTTCTGCTTCGCTATGGGGAGGCTAGCAATAGTGGGTTAGGCTCGTCAGGTTTATACAGATTACGTTTGGCCTGGCTAGGTTGAGTCAGGCTAGGTCAGGATTCCTTTGACTTCTGTGCCATACAGTCATATATGGTGGCTTTCTGCGCTCTGCTGTGCTTCAGTAATTTCTGCTTGGCGCTGGCTGGTCCAGCAGTAGAGGCCGCAGCGCGCTGTGTCGATATAGGCTTCGCTTGGCTCGGTTATATTTGTTTGGGTTAAGTGCGACTGGTTTTGGCTTTTCTGCTACACACTGCGATCCTATGGATGTCTGCGCTCTACTCTACGCTCATATGACCGGCTTGGCGCTGAGGAGGATAGCAATAGTGGTCTCGGCACGTTAAGTTGAGATATGCATCGTTCGGTTACGTCACCTTTGGTTTCGGTTAGGACAGGTTAGCTTTGAAGTTTTGGGCTACGCCCTTCTACTCGGTGGATTTCCGGGCTCTATTGTGCTCTGATATTTTCTGCTTGTCACTGGGGAGCAGAGAAATAGTGGTCTAGGCACATTCGGTTGAGATACGTTACGTTTGGCTATGTGAAGGTTGGTCAAGTTAGGATCCGATAGTTTCGACTTTTGCGCCATACACTGCAATTCGGTGGATTTGTGCGATCTACCGTGCGCTAATATTTTCTGCTTGGCTCTAAGGACACACGCAATGGTGGTCTCGACACGTTAGGTTGAGTTATGTTACGTAAAGCAACTGCGATCTCTATTACTGGCGTCCCCAGAGACAAGCGGCGTATAATAGGGCACAGTGGAGGACAGGTGTCCATAATGTATCAGTTTTGGGCACAAAAGTCGAAGCTACCATAACCTAACACAACCGAACGTAACATAACTAAACGAAACCTGACACAACCTAATGTGACTAGACCACTGTTGCTGACTTCCACAGAGCCAACCAGAATATACTAGAGCACAATGGTGCGGAGATATCCGCCGCGTTGCAGAGTAAACCACAAAAGACAAAGATATCCTAACCTTTACTGACCCAACCCAACGTAACCAGACATAGTTTATTTCAACGTAAAGTGCCGAAGCCACTAACGCTGTCCCACCCAGAGATAAGCTGAACGTATTAGAGGAAAGCAGAGAGCAGAAGTCCATAGAACCGCTGTGTAGAGGAGGGGCATCAATGGTATACAATCCTAATCATAGCTCAAGCTAACGTGCCGTGAACACTATTACTCTCCACCCCCGAATCGAGCAGAGTATGGCACAGTATTGTAGAAGGCAGAAGTTAAGCGCATTTCTGTGTACAGCACAAAAGTCAAAGCTATACTATCCTTACCTGCCCAAACGTGTCGGAAACAAACGTTACGTAACGCAAACTGCGGTGCCACGACCACTATTGCTGGCCTCACGAGAGCCAAGCACAGTGCAGCAGAAAAATGTAGGCCGCTGAAATCGACAGAGCAGCAGTGTATATCGCTAGAGTTAGAGCGATCCCAACCATACCCAACCAAACCAAGCCTAACCAAACGAATGATAACTCAACCTAACATGCCGCAACCACTATTCCTGGCGTCCCCAGACGCAAGCAGAGCGTGGTAGCGCACAGAACAGCACAGATGTCCATAGAATAGCAGTGTGTAGCACAAAAGGCGAAAGATCCTAACCTAACGCTACGTAACCTAACCTAACCAAACGTACTCTATCCTGACCTAACCTGCTGCGGCCACTATTGCTGGCCTCAGGAGAGTCGAGCAGAGTATAGTGGAGCAATGTAGACTGCGGCAATCCACTGAAGAACAGTGTACGGCATAAAAATCTAAGCAACCCTATCGTGATCTAACCAAACGTAGCATAACCGAACGCAACATAGCTCAGCCCAACGCGCCGAGAACACAATTACTGTCCTTCCCAGAGTCAAGCAGCGCATATTAGAGGCGAATAGACCGCAGAAATTCATTCAATCGCAGTTCATAGCACAATAGTTGAAGCTAGCCTGTCCAAACATGACCATACTTAACACAACCGATCGTAGCCTAACCCAATCTAACTTGCCGAGATCACTTTTACTTGCCTCCACAGAGCCAAGCACAGTATACTAGAACAGAACAGAGCGCAGTACTAGACCTCATTGCAGTATATAGCATGAAAGTGGAGGATATCCTAACTTAACCTGTCATGACCTAACCTAACCGTACGTAACTCAACACAACATAAGGTGCCGAGACTAATACTGCTGGCACTCCCACAGCCAAGTTGAACATGCTAGAACGCGATAGAGTGCTGGAACCCTCAGAGTAGCACTGTATAGCAAAAAGACCGAGCTATCCTGTCCCAACGTATTCAAATACTCAGTATAAGCTAACGCAGCATAACATAGCCTAACGTACCGATACCGCTGCTGCTGGCCACCCCAGAGCAAATTAGAGCATATTAGATCACATCAGAGCGCAGAAGTCCAATGAATACCAGTGTACAGCAGAAAAGTTTAAGCTGACCTAGCCAATCCTGTTCAAACATAACAATGTCAATCGTATACTAGCTAAACCCAACGTGCCTAGACAACTACTGCTGATCGACCCAGTGCCAAGCAGAACATTCTGTAGAACCGTAAAGCGCCGGAATCCACCTAATAGCATTGCATAGCACAAAGGCCAAAGCCATCGTAACCAAGCATAGCCGAACCTAGCCTAACCAAACGTAACCTATCAAAGCCAAACGTGCAACGGCCAATATTGCTTGCCTCCCCAGAGGCAAGTAGCATATACCGGGCACTACTATTCGGTGGACTACTGCACGCTACTCAGCTTTATTGCATTCTGCTTGGCTCCGTGCATTGCGGCAATAGTGGTCCCAGCACGTTAGTATGTCTTACGTCGCGTATCGTTACGGCACCTTGGTTAAAGTTAGGACGGGATAGCTCACACTCTTGTGCCATACACTGATTTTGGGTGTATCTCTGTGATCTGCTGTGCTCTGATATGCTCTGCTTTGCTCTGTGGATGCCAGAAATGGTGAACGAGGCATGTTGGTTTGAGTTTGGTTACGTTCGGTTAGGTTACGTTTGCTTGGGTTTGATTTCGATACCTTTGACTTTTCTGCCGTTCACTGAGATTTTATGGACTTCTACGCTCCACTCTCCTATAGTATGTTCTGCGTGGCTATGTTGAAGCCAGCAAAAGAGGTCTCGGTACGTTAGGTTTCGTTAGGTTACATACGGTTATATTATGTCTGGCTATGTAAGACAGGGTAGCAATGACCCTTGTGCTATACACTGCCATTCGGCGGATTTCTGCGCAATACCGTGCCCCAACTTGTTCTGCTTGGCTCTGTCGAGGCCAGCAATAGTGGTCGCGGCAGGTTACGTTGAGGTAGGTTATGTTCGGTTACGTTACGCTAGGCAATGTTGGGTCAGGGTAGCCTTGATTTTCTCGTTATACACTGCTATTCGGTTGATTTCTTCGTCTAGGTGTGCTCTAGCATACACCGCTTGGCCTTGCGGAGGCCAGCAATGGTGGTCTCGGCATGTTAAATCGATTTATGTTACTCTTGCTTATGTTACGTTTGGCCAGATAAGGATAGGACGGCCTCGTCTTTCGTACTGTACGCTGTTATTTGCTGGATATCTAGTCCTAATTTGCTCTAATACAGTGTGCTTGTATCTGTTCAGGCCAGCAGTAGTGGTCTCGGCACGTTATGTTGAGCTACGTTACGTTCGTCTATGTTACGTTTGGTTACGTTACGCTTGGCCACGTTATGACAGCATGGCTCTGACTTCTGTGCTACACAGTGCTATTCGGCGGTTATCTGCTCCCTACGGTGCTCTATTACGTTCGGCTTCTCTATGGGGAGGACAGCGATAACGGTCTCGGCGCGTTAGGCTTAGCTATGTTACCTACGTCTATGTTACGTGTGGTTAGATTAGGATCGGAAATCTCTGACTTTTGTGCTATACGCTGATATTCGGTGAAATTTCTGCCCTCTTCATTGCTCTACTATACTCTTCTCGTCTCTGTGGAGACCAGCAATAGCGGACGTGGCACGATAGTTTGAGATATGTTACGTTTGGCTATATTAATGTTTGTCTGGTTAGGGCAGGATAGATTTGACATATGTGCTGTACACTGCTTTTCGCTGGATTTCTGCGCTCCACCCTGCTCAAGCATGTTCTGCTCTGCTCCGGGGAAGCCAGAAATAGTGGTCGAGTTACGTTGGGTTGGGTTATGATGCGTTCGGTTATAATGGGTAGGGACATGTTTGCTAATGATGGCTCAGTCTTTTGCGCTGTACGCTGCTATTATGTAGATTCCTGCGCTCCACGTTGTTCTAGCATATTTTGCTTCGCCCCAGGGAGGGCAGTAACAGAGGTTTCGGAGCGTTATGATGAGTTGGCTTTCGTTGGGTTTGGTTTGGTAAGTTTGTGTGGGCGTGGATAGCTTCGTCATTTCCGCTATACATTGCTTGTCCATGGGCTTCTGAGACCCGCTCCTCTATAGTACGTTCTGCTGGGCTATTTGGAGGCCAGTAATAGTGGTCGAGGCTCGTTGACTTGAGCTCGGCTACGTTTGGCTACGTTAGGTTAGTTTGGGTTAAATTAGGAAAGCTTCGACTTTTCAGCTGTACAATGCTGATCTAAGGATTTCTATGCTCTACTCTCGTCTGGCACGTTCTGCATGTCACTGTGGACGCCAGCAATAGTTGTCCCGGCACTTTATGTTGAGTTTTCTTACGTTCGGAGGGTATAGGGTAGTTTATGTTAGAGTAGTGTAGCTTTGACTTTTCTGCTATACACTGCTATTCAATGGATATCTGCGCTCCACTCTCATCTATTATGAAGGGCTTGGCTCTGGGGAGGCCAGTATTTGTGGTCGCGGCACGTTAGGTTCAGTGAGGATACGTTTCGCAACGTTGCGATCGACTAGGGTAATTCAGGGCAGCATAGACTTTTTTGCTATACACTGGTTTTCGGTGGATTTCTGTGCTCTACTCTTCTATAATATACCCCTCTTGTCTCCGTGGAGGGCAGCACTGGTGGTCTCGACACGTTAGGATCGGTTAGGCTAAATTTGGTTACGTTACATTTGGCTAGGTTAGGATAGGATGGCTGCGACTTTCGTGGTATACTCTGCTATTCGGTGGATTCCTGCGCACTACTGTGCTCCACGATATTCCGCTTGGCCCTGGGCTGTACAGCAATAGTAGCCCCTGCACTTTATGTTGAGTTAGGCTATGTCTGGCCAGGATCTGATTGCTTGCGTTAAGTTGGGGTAGCATAGGTTTTACTGGCATACGCTTTGATTTTAAGGATTTCTGCACTCTACTCTCCCCTAATAAGCTCTCCTTGACTCAGAGGAGGGCAGCAGTGGTGGCCCCGGGACGTTAGGATGAGTTAGGCTACGTTTGGATACGTTTCGTTTGGTCAGGTTAGGAGAGGGTAGCTTTGATTTTTGTGCTGTACACTGCTATACGTTTGGTATCGGCGCTCTACTGTGCTCTAATATGTTCTGCTTGCCCATGTGGAGGCCAGCAATGGCGGCCTCGGCGCCACAGTTTGGGTCTGTTTAGGTTTGACTTTGCTAGGTTAGGATAGGTTCGGTACGGATAGCATAGACTTTTGTGGTATACGCTGCTATTGGGCCGATATCTGCTCTCCGCGTTGCTCTACTTCCCTCTACTTGTCTGTAGGGAGGCCAGCAATAGTGGGCGTGGAACCTTTTTTTGTGTTATGTTACGTTCGGAATTGTTAGGGTAGGTTAAGTTAGGTCAGGATGGCTTTGACAATTTTCCTATACAGCGCTATTCGGCTGATGCCTGCGCTCTTCTGTGCTCTAGTATATTCTGCTTGTCTATGGGGAAGCTAGCAGTAGTGCTCACGGAAGTTTAGGCTGGGTTATGTTGCGTTTGTTTATGTTACGTTTGGACAGGTTAGGACAAGATTTCATTGACTTCTGTGTTATACACAGGTATTCGGTTATTTTCTACGCTCTGCATGGCGCTACTGTACTTTGTTCGACTCTAGGGAGGCCAGTGATGGAGGTCTCGGCGCCGTAGGTTTGGTTAGGCTACGCTATGTTAGGTTATGTTTGTCCGGGTTAGGCTTTGATAGCTTTCACTTACATGGTACACACAGTTTTCCGGAGGGTTCCTGCGCTCTGCTGTGCTCTAGTATGATCTGGTTAGTCCAGGGGAGGCCAGTAATTGTGGCATCGGCACGTTCGTTTGAGATCGCCTACGCACGGTTATGTTACGTATGGTTATGTTAGGATACGATAGCTTTGACTTTTGTGCTATACACCGCTATCCGACGGCTTTCTGCGCACTTCGCGGCTCTAATCTGCTCTACTTGACTCTGGGGACGCCAGCAAACACGGTCGTGGCACGATAGGCTGCGTTAGGTAACGTTTGGTTAGGTTAGGCCTCTTTATGATTGGTTAGGATGGCTTTCGCTTTTGTGCTATACACTACCCTTCTGTGAATTTCTGCGCCCTACTCTGCTCTAATATGTTCTGCTTGGCACCGGAGAGGCCAGGAATACAGGTCTCGGCGCGTTGGGTTTACATATTTTACGTTTGGTTAGCTTGGGATTGGTCTGATTAGGTTAGGTTAGATATGGTTTGGATAGGATATCCTTAACTTTTGTGTTATAAATTTCTGCATGGTGGCTTTCTTCGCTCTTCCAGGCTCTACTATACTCTGCTCTACTCTGAGGAGGCCAGCAATGGTGGCAGTGGCACGATAGATTTTGTTAGGCTGCGTTCGGTGATGTTACGATTCGTTAGTTTGGGATAGGGTAGCTTTGACTTTTGTGCCATACACCAATACGCGGTGTGTTTCTGTCAGCTACGATGCTCTACAATGCTCTGTTCGACTATGGGGAGGCCAGTAATGAAGGTCTCGGCACGCTAGATTGAGTTATGCTACGTTTGGTTAGGCCACGAGGTTTTCCGTTAAGTTGAGAAAGCTTTGCCCTTCGTGGTATAAATTGTTCTTCGATTGATTTCTGCATTCCGCTGCACTCTAGAATGTGCTGCTTTTCTCTGGGGATGTCAGCAATTGCGGTCTCGGCACGTTAGGTTGAGTCAGTCAAGTTTCTGTAATGTTATGATGGCTGGGTTAGGTTTGGGTAGCGTTGACTTTTGCAATATACACTGCGATTCTATGGATTCCTGCGTCCTACTCTTCACTAGTGTGTTGCGCTTGGCTCTGGGGAGGCCAGCAATTGTGACCTCGGCACGTTGGGTTAGGTTATGTTACGTTTATTTACATTAAGTTTGGATATGTTAGCATAGGACAAAGTTGACTTCTGTGCTATGTACCGCTGTCCGGAGGATTATTACGCTATACATTGCGCTGCAAACTCCGCTCCACTCCCTGGAGGCCAGCAGTAGTGTTCCCGGCATGTTACGTTTAGTTAGGCTACGTTCAGTTAGGTTAGGTTAGGAGAGGAGAGGTTAGGGTATGTTTGTCTTTTGCGCTACACACTGAAATGCGTTCGATTTCTACACTCTACAGTGCTGTAGCGTTCTTTGCGTGACTGTAGGGAGGTCAAGAATGGCGGTCTCGGCTCGTTAAGTTAAGCTATGTTACGTTTGCTTATATAACGTTTGGATAGGTTACGACAGCATGGAGTTGACTAGAGTGCTATACACTGCTATTCGGTGGATTGGTACGATCTACATAGCTCTACTATTCTCTGCTCGGCTTACTGGAGGCCAGCAATGGTGGACTCGGAACGTTAGGTTGTGTTATGCTACGTTCGGTTTGATTATGCTAGATTGGGTTAGGTATGGGTATCACTGTCTCTCGTGTTGTACAGAGCTATTCGGTGGAATTCTGTGCACTACTGTGTCCTACTAAACTCTGTTCGTATCTGGGGATGGCAGAAATGGTGGTCGCGGCGCGTTAGGTTGAGTTATATTTAATTCGGTTAGGCTAAGTTAGGTTGCGTTTGGCTAGGATGGCTTTGACTTTTGTGTCATACAATGCTATTCAGTGCATTTTTACGGTCTACTGTGACATAATATGCTCTGCTTGGCTCTGGGGAGCCCAGTAATAGTAGTCTCGGGCCGTTATGTTGTGCCAGGCAACATTCGGCTACGTTACTTTAGTTTTGGTTACGATAGAATAGATATGACTTTTGTGGTACACATTGATGATCGGTGGGTTCCTACGCTGTACTGCGCTCTACTATATTCTGCTTGGCTGCGGGGAGTCCAGCGATAGTGGTCGCGTCACGATACGTTTAGTTAGACTATGTTTGGTTAGGCTCCGATGATTTGGATTAAGCATGGGTAGCTTAGTCTCTCCCGATATGCACTGCTATTCAATGGATTTTTGCCTCCTACTGTCCACTGATATGTTCTGCTTGGCTCCGGGAATGCCAGTAATCTTGGTCCCGGCATGTTAAGATGCGTTATGTTACGTTTGCTTATATCACGATTTGCCACGTTAGGAGGTGATAGCTTCGACTATTGCGTTTTAGACTGCTATTCGGTGGATTTCAGCACTCTACAGTGCTCTAGTACGTTCAGCTTTGCACTGAGAAGGCCAGCAATAATGTTATCGGCACGTTACGTCGAGGTTGGTTACGTTTGGCCAGGTTAGGTTAGGATATGTTTGGTTAGGATAGCTCCCTCCTTTGTGCTATGCACTGCAATTTGTTGGGTTCCTGCGCACTACTGTGCTCTAGTTTGATCTACTTATCTCTGGGGACGGCAGCAATAGTGGTCTCGCCACGTAGGGTTGAGTCACATTGCGTTTGGCTAGGTAAGGTTAGTATAAGCTTGGTTAGTGTAGCTTTGACTTTTAAGCTATGCACGGCTTTTCGGTGGGTTCCTGAACCATAGATTACTCTAACATGCTCCGCTTGGCTCTGGGGAGCACAGCAATGGTTGTCTCGTCGCGTTGAGTTAGGCTGTGTCACTTTATGTTGCGTTTGCTTTGGTTAGGATAGGAAAGTTCTGGCTTTTTTGATATACACTGCCATTCGGTGGATTTCTGCGCTCTACATTGATGTAATATACTCGGCCTATCTCTGAGAGGGCCAGCAGTACTAGTCTCGGCACATTATGTTGCGTTAGACTACGTTCGGTGGAGTTAGGTTAGGACATGTTGGAGTAGGACATCTTCCAATTTTGTGCTACTCACTGCAGTGCGGTGGGTTACTGCGCTCTTCTGCGCTCTAGTACACTCTGCACTGCTCCCGGGAGGCTAGTAGTACCTGTCTCGTCCCGTTTGATTGGGAAAAGCTTCTTTCGCTTATTTTACGTATGGTCTTGTTAGGATAGGGTAACTTCCGCTACTGCGGTATGCACTGCGATTCTATGGACACCTGAGCTCTGCCCTCCTCTAATATATTCTACTTGGCTCTGTGGATGGCAGCAATAGTGGTCTCCGCACGTAAGGATGAGTTAGAATACGTTTGGTTACGTTACGTTTGGTCATGTTAGGATACGATCGCTTTGACTTTCGCGCTGCACACTGCTATACGGTTGGTTCCTGAGCTCTACTGTGCTCCATGACGTTCTGCTTCGATCTGCAGAGGCCAGCAATGTTGTTCGCGGCACGTTTGGTAGTGTCGGGTTACGTTGGGTTTGGTTAAGTTAGGTTGAGTTTGGCTATGGTGGTTTCGACGTTTGCGCTGTATACTGCTTTTCGGTGGATTTTTACGCTCTACTGCGCTGTAGTATGTTCTTCTCGGCTCTGGGGAGGCCAGCAATAGTGGTCTCGCCACGTTAGGTTGAGACACATAACGGTTCGTCATGTTACGTTTGGTTAGGTTAGGGCATGATAGCTTTGACTCTTATGCTACACACCGCTACTCGGTAGGCTTATTCGCTCTGCATTGCCCTAATATGTTCTGCCTGGATCTGGGCAGGCCAGAAATAGTTGTCGTGGCGCGATAGCTTGTGTTAGGCTACGTTTTTTAATGCTACGATTGGTTATGTAGGATAAGTTAGCTTTGACATTTGTGCTATACACCAATACTCGGTGGACATCTACGCCCTACATTGGTCTACAATACTCTGTTCGGGCCTGGGGAGGACACTCATAGTCGTCTCTGCGCGTTAGGTTGCTTTAATTTACGCCTGGCTATGTTATGTTTGGTTATGTTATGCAAGGATAGCTTCG
>NW_016921014.1:0-1240 GCF_001483705.2 Eufriesea mexicana
GGATGGACGGGTGTACGGATGTACGGATGTATGCATGTACATATGTATGGATGAATGGATGTTTGGATGTATGGATGTATGGTTGAGTGGCAGGATGGATGTGTGGATTAATGTATGTGTGGATGGCAGGTTATATGGATGAATGGAAGTATTGATGTACAGATGAATGGATGCATGAATGTATGGTTGTATGGATGTATGTATGGATGTATGCATGGACGTTTGTATGGATGTTTGTATGGAAGTATGCATGTATGTATGTTTGGATGTTCGAATGGATTTATGTTTGGATGTATTTATGGTTGTATGTAAGGATGTATGTATGAATGTATGTTTAGATGTACGTATGGATGTATGTATGGGTCTATGTATGGACGTATGTATGGATGAATGGATGGATGTATGAGCGGATATATGTATGAGTATGGATGTGTGTATGGAAGGGCGTTTGTATGGATGCATATACGCATGGTTGCACGGATGTATGTACGGATGTCTGTATGGATATATCTATGGATGTCTGCATGGAGTTGTGTATGGATGTATGTATGTATGTTTGGATCTATGTATGTATGGATGTGTGTATGGGTGTATGTATGGATGTATGGATCTACGTATAGATGTATGTATGGATGGACGGTTGTATGGTTGGACGGTTTTATGGATGTACGGATGTGTGAAGGGATGGATGAATGCATGGATGTATGTTTGGATGTTTGTATGGATGTACGTATGTATGTATGGATCGATGTATGGAAGGATGTGTGTATGGTGGTGTGTATGGACGAATGTCTTTGTGTATGTATGGATATATGTATTAATGTATGCATGGATGTACGGATGGGTGGATGGATGGAATGTTTTATGGATATATGTATCGATGGATGTATGGATGGGTGGATGTATGGTTGTATGGATTGATGGATGTATGGATGGATGTATGTGTAGATGGCAGGATATATGGATGGATGGATGTATTGATGTAGAGATGTATGGATGCGTGAATGTATGGTTGTATGGATGTATGTATGGAAGATTGTATGGATAAATGTATGGATGTATGGATGGATGTGCGGAATGATGTGTGTATGGATGTATGTGTGGACGAATGTACTTGTGTATGTATGGACATATTTATTGATGTATGTATGGATGTATGGATGGGTTGTCGGAAGGGTTGTTGTATGGATGTATGGATCGATGGGTGTATGGATCGGTGGATGTATGGATGGAGAGATGT
>NW_016921015.1:0-271 GCF_001483705.2 Eufriesea mexicana
GGGTGTGACAGAAATAGTAGTCTCGGCACGCTATAGTGTGTCAGGTCACGTTCGGTTAGGTTGAGGTACGCTAAGTTTGGTCAGAATAGCTTTATCTTTTGTGCTACACGTTGCTGTTAGGTGGATATCTGCGCTCTACAGTGCTCTAGTATGATATGCTATGCTCTGTGGGGTGCAGCAATAGTGATCGCGGCGCGTTAGGTTGAGATTGGTTACGTTCGGTTATGTTACGGTTGGTTTTGTTAGATGAGGATAGGTTCCACTTTAGGAC
>NW_016921016.1:0-2501 GCF_001483705.2 Eufriesea mexicana
GAGGATAGCTATGGCTTTGGTGCTATAGTCTGCTGCCAGGTGCATTTCTGCGCTCTACAGTCCTCAAACGTTTACAGCTTGGCTCCGGGAAGGCCAGCAATGGTGGTCTCGCCTCGTCATGTTGAGTCACATTACGTACCGTTAGTTAGGGTTAGGCTACGCTTGGTTAGGGTAGCTTCAACTTTCGCGCTGTACACAGCTATTCGGTAGATTTCTACGACCTATTGTGCTCTAGTATATCCTGCTTGGCCAAGGGGAGGGCAGCAATGGCGGATTCGGCACGTTTGGTTGAGATAGGCTACGTTTGGTAATGATCTGTGTGTGGAGGTTAGGCATAGGTAGCTTCGACTTTTCTGGTATGCACTGCGTTTCTGTGAATTTCCACGTTCTACTCTCCACTAATGCAACCTGCTTGGCACTTGGGAGGCCAGTAACAGATGTGTCGGCGTGCTAGCTGGAGTTAGATAACGTTTGGTTGTGTTTCGATTGGTTACATTAGCAGAGGATAGCCTTGACTCTAGTGCTATAGTATGATATTAGGTGGATCCCTGCGCCCTACAGTGCTCTAATACTTTCAGCTCGGCCCTGGGATGGACAGCAATAGTGGTCTCGGCACGATATGTTGAATCGCGTTGCAACCGGTTAGGTTGGGATAGGCAAAGTTTTGTTAGGATGGCCTTAACTTTTGTGCTGTACACTGCTATTTGGTGAACGTCTGTGCCCTACTGTGCCCTAGTATGGCCTGCTTGGCCCTAGGGAGCGCTGCAATAGCGGTCGCGTTACGTTAGTCTGAGTTTGGATATGTT
Organism: Eufriesea mexicana; assembly: GCF_001483705.2. Classification (NCBI taxonomy): domain Eukaryota; kingdom Metazoa; phylum Arthropoda; class Insecta; order Hymenoptera; family Apidae; genus Eufriesea; species Eufriesea mexicana. The sequence continues at coordinate 807 of NW_016921016.1, forward strand.
TGACTATGTTCTGTCGGTTTGGGTTAAGTTTTGGTAGCTTTATATTTTCTGATATACCCTGCGATTCTATGAATTTCGGCGTTCTCCTCTCGATTAATGTGTTCTGCTTGGCTCTGGGGTGCCAGCTTTAGTGTTCGCTGCATGTTAGGTTGAGTTAAGTTACCTTCGGTTATGTTACGGTTGGATTGGTTAGGAGAGGATAGTTTTGACTTTAGTGGTCTTGTCTGCTACTAGGTGGATTTCTGCGTCCTACAGTGCTCTTATATTTTCAGGTTGGTTCCGGTAAGAGCAGCAATAGTGGTCTCAGCACGTTACGTTGCGTCATATTACATACGGTTAGTATGGGTTTGGCTAAGTTCGGTTAGAGTAGCTCGAACTTTTGTGCTGTAAAATGCTATTCGGCGGAGTTCTGTGCTCTACTCTTCTTTATTATGTCCCGGTTGGTCCGAGGCATGGGGCACGAATAGCGGTTTCGACACGTTAGTTTGAGTAATGTTATGTTTGATTGTGTCCTATTGATTTGGGTTAGGCTTGGATAGCTTTGACTTTTCTGATTTACACTGCGATTCTATGGATTTCTGCGTTCTACTCTCCAATAACGTGTACCGCCTGGATCTGGGCAGGCCAGCAATAGTGTTCGCGGCGCGTTAGGTTCTGCTATGTTGCGTTTGGTTATGTTACGATTGGTTAGGTTGGGAGAGGGTAGCTTTGACTTTAGTGCTGTAGTCTGTTATTAGGTGGATTCTTGCGCCCTACGTCGCTGGACACTTTTCAGCTTGGCTCTGGGGAGGCCAGCAACAGTGGTCCCGGCTCGTTACGGTTAGCCACTTTACGTTGGATTAGGATGGGTTTGGCCAAGGTTGCTTAGGATAGCTTTAACTTTTGTGCACTATACTGCTCTTCGGTGGATTTATGCGACCTGATGAGCTCTAGCATGCCCTCCTTGGCACTAGGGAGGGCAAAAACCGCTCTCCCGGCACCATAGGCTGTGTTAGTCTATGTTTGGCTGCGTTCTGTTGGTTTGTGTTAGATTTGGGTAGCTTCGACTTTTCTGATATACACTTCGGTTCTATTGTCTTATACGTTCTACTCTCCACTAATGTTTTCTGCTTGGCTCTATGGAGGACAGCAATAGTGGACGCGACAAGATGGGCTGGGTGATGTTACGTTTGCATATGTTACGATTGGTTAAATTAGCAGAGGATAGCGTAGACTTTAGTGTTATGGATATCTGAGCCCTAAGTGCTCTATCGTTATTAGCTTGGCTCTGGCAAGGGATGCAATAGTGGCCTCGGCACGCTATGTTGTGTCACGTTACGTTCGTATATTGTGGGTCAGGCTAGGTTTGGCCAGGGTAGCTTTAACTTTTGTGCTGTACACTTCTATTCGGTGGATTTCTGCGCTCCACTGTGCTCGAGTAAATTCTACTTGGCTCCGGGGAGGCCAGGAATAGTGGTCTCGGCACGTTAGATGTTATTATGCTACGTTTGGATATGTTACGATTGGTGATGCTAGCATAGGTTAGTCTATAGTTTTGCGCTATACACCGCTATCCGCATATTTCTTCGATCTACTGCGCTGTGGCGTATTCCGCTTGGCGCTGTGGAGGTTAGCACTAGTCGCAACGTCCTTCCATAACTTATCGTAACCTGAGCTGACCAAACTTACCCATACCCAATATTTCGTGCCTCGGCC
>NW_016921017.1:0-1247 GCF_001483705.2 Eufriesea mexicana
AGGGCCATGCAGAACATATTAGAGGAGAGTGGGGCGCCGGAATTCATAGCACCGCCTTGTATAGCTGAAAAATCAAAGCTATACAGACCTTACCCGCGCTAACATAAACTAGCTAAACGTATCCTAACACAACCCATCGTGCGACGACTGCCGTTGCTGGCGTCCCAGCGTCGGGTAGAGTATAGTACAGCAACGAAAAGCCTAGATGTCCACCGAATAGCAGTGTGTAGCACAAAAGTCAAAGTTAACCTATACTAACCTAACCAAACCTAAAACAAGCAAACGTAACCTAACACAACGCAGCGTACCGCGGCCGCAGCTTCTGGCCTCCCCACAGCAAAGCAGATAATATCAGACCAAAGTAGAGAGCAGAAATCCACCGAACTTCAGTGTAAAGCGCGAAAGTCAAAGCTATCCTGGAATAACATAACCAAACATAGCATACCAGAACGTAACGTAACTCAACCTAATGTGCCTAGACCTCTGTTGGTGACCTCACCAGACTAAAGCAGAACATACTAGAGGTCAGTAGAGCTCAGAAATCCACCGAATAGCAGTGCACACCACAAAAGGTAGAGCCATCGTTTCCCAAAATAACAAACCGTAACATAGCCAAATGTGAAATGACTTAAAATAACGTGCCGCGGACACTACTGCTGGGCTCCCCAGAATCGAGCAGAGTACAGCAGAGCAATGTATAGAACAAAAGTCAATGGTATCTTGATCTATCCCGACCAAAGCTATCCTAACGAAACGTAACCTAACGCAGCCTGACGCGCCGCGGATAATACTTCTGGCATCCCCATAGCCAAGCAGAATATGCTAGAGGACGACAGAGCGCAGAGATCGAGAGAGAGTCGAAGCCATCCTTACCAAACTTAACCAAACCAAGCATAACCATACGCAACCTAGCTAAACCAAACGTGTAACGGCCACTATTGATGGCCTTCCCCAGGGAAAAGCAGTTGCTAGTAGAACAATGCAGTGCACATACATCGACCGAAGAGCAGTGTATGGCACAAAAGTCATAGCTATCCTAACCAAACCTATCCTAACCTAGCCAAGCCAAGCGTAACCTAACATAACCTATCGTGCTGGGACCACCATTGCTGGCCTTCCCAGAACCAAGCGGAGCATACTAGAGCACAGTAGGGCGCAGAAATTCATCGTATTGCAGTGTATAACACAGAAGTCCAAGCTATCCTCTCCTAATCTAGCCAAGCGTAACATTTCCAAACGTTATCCAT
>NW_016921018.1:0-7132 GCF_001483705.2 Eufriesea mexicana
GCGCTTGGTTATGTCACGTTAGGTTGCGATATCCCTTACTCTTGTGCTGTACACTGCTATTCGAACGATTTCAGCGTTCTGCATTCCTCTGCTATACCCTGCTTAGCACTTGTGAGGCGCGCAATATATTTTGTGGCAGGTCAGGCTGGGTTACGTTACGTCTGCTTATGTTAGGTTTGGCATGGTTAGGATAGGGTGGCTTTCACTATTGTGCAATAAACCGCTTTCGGCGGATCCCTGCGCTCTTCTGTCCTTTAATATGGTCTGCTTGGCGCTACGGAGGCCTGCAAGTGCTCTCTCGGCACGTTAAGTTGATTTATGTTACGTTTGGTTATGCTACGATACGATAAATTCGACTTTTGCGCCATACATTGCTGTTCGGAAGATTGCTGCGCTCGCCATTGCACTACTATACTCTGCCCGACTCTGCTGAGACCAGCAATAGCGGCCGTTGCGCGATAGGTTGAGTTATGTTGCGTTTGGTAAGGGTGGCTTTGACTTTTGTGTTATACACTGCTGTTCGGTGGATTTCAGAGCTCTACTGTGCTATACTATACTCGGCTCAAATCGGGGGATGCCAGCAATAGTTGTGTTTGCGCAGCAGGTTGTGCTAAGCTGCGTTTGCTAATGTTACGGTTAGCTAGGTTAGGATAGGGTAGCTTTGTCTTCTGTGCTATACACCGCTGTCCGGTGGATTTCTACGCTCTCCATTGCTCTACTATACTCTGCTCGACTCTGGGGAGGCCAGCAGTATTGGTCTCGACACGTTAGGTTAGACACATAACGTTCGATTATGTTACGTTCGGTAAGTTTAGGATAGGATGGCTCTGACTTTTATTCCGTACACCGCCATTTGGTGTATTCCTGAGCTCTATATTTCTCTAGTATGCTCTATTTGGCTCTGGCGAGGCCAGCAGTAGTATTCTCAACACGTTACATTCTGGCATGGTACGTTCAGTTTTGATATGTTGGGACACGTTAGGTTAGGACATCATTAACTCTTATACCACACACTGCAGTGCGGCGAAATGCTGCGCTCTGCTGTGCCCCAGTGTTTACGTCTTGTCTCTGTGGAGGAAAGCAACTGTGTTCTCGGCTCGTTAGGTTTAATTAATCTACCTTGGGTTACGTTACGTTTGGCCACTTTGGCATAAGGTAGATTTGGCTATCGTGCTACGCACTGCGATTGTATTGGGTTCTGCGCTCTACTCCCCTCTAATACGTTCTGTTCGGCCATGAGGAATTCAGCAATAGTGGTGTACGCACGATAGCTTGAGCTATTTTCGTTTGGTTATGTTACGTGTGGTCAGGTTAGGTTAGGATACTATTGACTTTTACGTTATAAAGTGCTTTTTGGTGGATATATGTGCACTACATTGCTTACTAGCGTCTGCTTGTCTCTGGGCAGGCCAGCAACAGCGGTCGTGGCACGCTTGGTTCAAATACGTTACGCTAGGATAGGTTAGATTAGGTTCAGTTTAGTTAGGATGGCCTTGACCATTTTGCTGTACACTGCTGTTCGGTCGATATCTGCGCTCTGCACTGCTGTACTAGCATTTGCTTGTTTCTGGGGATGGCAGCGTCACCAATCTCGGTACCATATGTTGAGTTATGCTACGTTCGGTTTGGTTAGGTTAGGTCAGGTTGAACTATGATACCTCCTCATCTGTGCTGTACGCTGTAATGTGGTGCATCACTGCGCTCTACTTTGCACCAGTATATTCTGCTTGGCTCCCGGGAGGCTAGCAGCAGTGGTCTCGGCACGTTAGGTTTAGTTAAGATACGTTCGGCTTTGTTATGCTTGGCTATGTTAGGATAGGGTAGCTTCGACTATTGTGCTATGCACAGCGATCCTACGGACCTCTGCGCACTACTCTCCTCTAATATCTTCTGCTTGTCCCCGAGGAGGGCAGCAATTCTGGTCTCGGCACTCTAGGTTGTGTTATGTTACGCTTGGCTTCGTTATGTTAGGATACGTTCAGTCAGGATATCTTTGACCTTTGTGCTATTGGCTGCTCCTCGGTGGATTCCTGCGCTCTATATTGCTCTACTATAGACTGCTCGTCCCTCGTGAGGACAGCAATTATGGTCACTGCACGTTAGGTTGCGTTACAATACGTTTGGTCAGGTTAGGATTCGTTGCGTTAGGTCTGTATAGCGTTCACTGTTGTGCTACATACTGCTATTCTTTGGTCGTCTGCGCTCTGCTGCACGCTACCACACTCTGCTCGTGTCTGTGTCAGCCAGGAATAGTGGTCGCGGCTAGTTAAGTTAAGTAATGCTTCGTTTGGTCAGGCTGGGCTTGGTAACGTTTGGTAAGAATGGCTTTGACTTTTGTGTTCCGCACGGCAATACAGCGGATTTCTGCGCTCTACTGTGCTCTTGTATGTACCGCTTGGCTCTATGTAGACCAGCAATGGAGGCCTTGTTTCGTTAGGTACAGTTATTCTACGTCCACTTACGTCAGTTTAGGTCATGCTACGGTAGGATATATTTGACCTTCGTGCGGTACACTGCTAATCTGCACCTTTCTGCGCTGTATTGTGCCCTCGTATATTCTGCTTTGCTCTGGGGAGGCCAGCGACAGTGCTCTCGGCACGTTAAGTTACGTTACGTTGCGTTTGCGTATATTATTTTTGTATATGTTGTGATAGGATAGCTTAGACTCTTGCGCTATACACTTATATACGGTGAATATCTGTGCTCCACATTGCTCTTCTATACCCTGCTCGACTCTCGGGATGCGAGCAACAGTGGTCGTTGCTCGTTAGTTTCAGCCAGGTCACGTTTGGTTAGATTAGGTTAGGTTACGTTTTGTCAGGGTACATTCGGCTTTCGTGCTATACACAGTTATTCTGTTCATTCCTGCACTCCACTGTGCTCTACTCTGATCTGCTAGGCGCTGGAGATGCCAGCAATAGTGGTCGCGACACGTTAGGTTGAGTTAGGCTGCGCATGGTTATGTTACGTTAGTCTGGGATAGGTTTGGGTAGCATTGTCTTTCGCGTTGTACATTGCTATTCGGCGGATTTCTGCGCTCTCCGTTACTCTACTATACTCTACCCGTATCTCAAGCTGCCAGCAATGGCTGCTCTGGCACGATATTCCGAGTTTTGTAACGTTTGGATAGGTTAGTTTCGGTTAGGTTTGGTTAGGGTTGTTCTGAGTTTTGTGATATACACCGCCACTTGGAGAATTTCTGCACACCACTGTGCTCTAAAGTGTTCCGTTTGGTTCGGGGTAGCCAGCAACATAGGTTTTGTCTCGTTGGGTTTTAATATTCCACGTTCGGTTATGTTAGGTTAGGTCGGGTTCGGATATGATTCGTTGCCATTTGGTCGCCTTCCGAGCTTCACTGGGCTCTACTATACTCTGCTCGAATCTGGGAAGGTCAGCAACGGTGGTCGCAGCACGATAGGCTTCGTTATGCTACGTTTGGGAATGTTACGATTGGTTATGTTAGGAGCGGATAAATTTGACTTTTCTGCTGTACTCTGCGATACTCTGAATTTCTGCCCGCTGCTATAACCTAATATGCTCTGCCTGGACCTAGGGGGACAGGAATGGTGGCAGCGACACGTTTGGTTGAGTTTGGTTACGTGCTACATGCTGCCTCCCGGTGGAGTTCTCCATGATCTAGTGCGAACTGCTTTGCTCTTGGGAGGCCAGCAATAGTGGCCGCGGCATGTTAGGTTGAGTTAGGTTATGTTTCGCTAGTTTATGTTAGCCCTGGTAAGGTGCGGATTGCTTCGATTTTTCTGCTGTACACTGCGATTCTATGGACTTCTCCGCTGCTTTGGACGATACCACACCCTTCTTGTGCCTCCCGAAGCCAGGAATACTGGTCGCGGCACGTCGGGTTGAGTTAGGATACGTTTGGCTGCGTTATCTTAGCATGGGTTAGGTTCGCATAGCTCTGCCTTTTGAGTTATGCACTATTAACGGGTGGAATTCTGCGCTCCACTGTGCTCTACTATGCTCTTCTCTTATCTGGGGAGGCCAGCAATGGTGGTCCTGGCACGATAGGCTTTGTTATGTTACGTTTGGTAATGTCACAATTGGTCAAGTTGCGAGCGGGCAGCTCTGGCTTTTGTGCTGTACACCTCCATTCGGTGGATTGCGGCACACTACATTGGCGCACAATACTCTGTTCGAATATGGGGAGGCCAGTAATAGTTGTTTGGGCACGTTTGGCTGAGCTATGACACGTTTGGATGAGTTACGCTCGGTGAGGTTAGGATAGGACTGTTTCTGCTTTTGTGCTATACACTGTCATACGAGAATTTCTGCTATCTACTGTGCTCTAATGTGCTCTGCTGGTCTCTGTGGTGGCCAGTAATAGTGTCCTCGGCACGTTCGGTTGAGTTATGTTACCTACCGTTGTGTTATGTATGGTTGGTTTGGTCAGAATTTCTTTGACTTTTGTGCTACAAACTGCTGTTCGGTGCATTTCCGCGCCCTACATTGCTCTACTGTACTCCGCTCGATTATGCGGAGGCGAGAAGTGGTTGTCGTGGCACGTTAGTTTGGGTTAGGTTACGTTCGGTTTGATTAGGTAAGGATAATTTCGGTTATGATAGCTTTGACTTTCGTACTCTACGTTATTATGTGTTGGATCCCTGTGATCTAATGTGCTCTACTATACTGTGCTTGGTGCTGTGGACGCCTGCAGCAGTGTTCACGGCACATTAAGTTAAGCCGCGGTACATTCCGTTAGGTTAGCTTGGGCCAGGTCGGTTAGGATATCTCCGAACTTTGCGCTGTACGCTGCTATCCGCGCATTTCTGCGCTCTACTGTGTTCTTATATCTTCTGCTAAAGTGGATCTGGGGAGGCCAGCAATAGTGGTCTCGGCACGTTAGGTTATGATATGCCACGTCTGGTTATGTCTCGCTTGTGAGGTTAGAACGGGTTAGTTTAGACATCTGTGATATACACTGATATCCTCCGACCTCTGCGCAGTACTGCTCTCCAATTTTCTCTGCTTGGCTCCGGGGAGGCCAGAAGTAGATGTCTCTGCGCGTTAGGTTTAGTTAGGCTATGCAATTGTTTGTTTGCATATGCAATTTTGGTTATGTTAGGACGGAGTATTTTAGGCTTTCGTGCCATTCACCGCCATTCGATGGATTTCTGCTCCCTACTGCGCTCCAATATGATGTGCTTCTCTCTGGGGTGTCCGGTAATAGTGGTATCGACACATTAGGTTAAGTTGTTTTATGCTTCGTTAGGGTAGGTTAGGAATGCATGGTTATGATTTCTCTAACTTTTGCACCATACACTGCTATTCGGTATATTTCTGCTCCATGTATTGCTCTGCTATACTCTTCGTGACCCTTGTTATTCGAGCAATAGTGGTCGTGGCACGTTGTTTTGTGTTATATTATGTTTTGCTATGTTACGTTGGGCTAAGCTTGGTTAGGATAGTTTCGACTTTCGTGCCACACACTGACATTCGGGTTATTTCTGCGCTCTACTGTGCCCAACTATATTATGGTTAGCGCTGGGAATGCCACCAATAGTGGCGAATGCCACCCCACGTTACGATGTGGGTGGCTACGTTAGGTTTGATTACGTTAGCTTGGGTTAGATCTGTAGATATATAACTTCTGTGCCATACACTTCGATTGTATGTATTTCTGCGCTCTACTCTCCTCTAATATGTCTTGCCCGACTCTCGGGAGGCTAGCAGTAGTGGTCGGGGTACGTTAGGTTGAGCTATGCCCCGTTTGGTAATGCTGCGTTTGGTGAGGTAAGATCCGGATATTCCAGTTATATGTGCTAAACACTGCTCTCCTTCAGCATCTGCGCTCTACTGCGTTATAATATTCACTGCTTGTCTCTGTGGAGGTCAGCAATAAAGGTCTCGTCATGTTAGGCTGAGTTAGGTTACCTTTCGGTATATTACGTTTGGCTAGGTTTGGACAGGCTACAAAGCCTTCTGTGCTATTCACTGCTGTTCGGTGGATTTCTGCACTCTAATGCGCTCTAATGTGCTCGGCGTTGCTCTGTGGATGCCAGCAATGTTGCCCTTGTCACGTTGTGTTTAGATACGCTTCGCTTGGATAGGTAAGGTAAGGTCAGGTTGTGTTAGGAGATGTTTGACTTTTGCGCTATGCATTGCAATGTGGTGGATATTCGCTCTCTGTTGTGCACTAGCACATTCCTCTTGGCTCTGGCGAGGACAGCAACAGTGGCCTCGGCACGTTAGGTTGAGCTATGCTACTTTTGGATATGTTACGTTTGGTGATGTTAGGATATGGTGGTTCATGCTTTTGCGCTATACACTGCTGTCCGCGGATTTCTGCGCTCTACTGTATTCTAATACTTTCTGCTTGGCAATGTGGAGGCCAGGAGCAGTGGTCGCGGCACGTCGTGTTGGGTTGTGGTGCGTTCGGTTATGTTAGATTCGGTCAGGCTAGCTTAGTGTACCTACGGATTTTGTGCCATTCAGTGCAGTGCAGTGGAATTCTGAGCTCTAGTGCGCTCTAGTTCATTCTGCATGTCTCTGCCGATGCCAGAAATAGTGGTCTCGTAATATTAGGATGTGCTTTGCTATGTTTAGAATCATCACGCTTGTCTGGGTGGTCTATTGTCTTATGCACTGCCATTCCGTGGAGTTCCGCGCTCTAATGCGCTCTAATACGTTCTTCTCAGCTCTGGGATGACCAGTAGTAGGGGTCTCGTCACGTTGCGTTGAGTCTGGTTACCTATCGTTAGGTTAGGTTAAGGAGGTTCGGTTAGGATTTCTTTGCGTTTTGTGCTATACACTATAGGACGCTGCACGCTATGTTGGGCTATGCTTCGCCTAGTTAGGTTAGGTTAGATCAGCTTATGTTGCGATATCTACGACATTAGTTCCATTCACTGCATTGCGGTGGATTCCTGCGCACTACGGTGCTCTGGTACATTCTGCTTTTCTCTGTGGGTGCCTGCAATAATCGTTTTGCCATGTTAGGTTGAGTTATGTTCCGTTTGGTAATGTTACGTTTGGCTAGGTTGGGACAGGCTACTTGGACTTTTGTGGTATGCACTGCAATTCCGTGGATTCCTGCTCTCTAGTGAGCTCTAGTACGCTCTGCTTGGCTCTTGCGATGCCAGCAATAGTGGTCTCGGCAGGTTAGGTTGAGCTGTGC
>NW_016921019.1:0-247 GCF_001483705.2 Eufriesea mexicana
GCAAGAAAGTTAGATCACCACGATATTAGCCGAAAATGTCAATAACATTGAATATTCCAGTCATACTCTATAGCACTGCAATGGATATAGCACGCCAATAGTATCGTTCCTCCTTATTTATGCAAGAATGTTACCTCACCACGATATTAGTCGAAGATGTCAATAAAATTGAAATTTCGTGGCCGATTCTATAGCATTGCAATGGCTAAAGCACGCCAATAGTATCTTTCCTCCTTATTTATACAAG
>NW_016921020.1:0-1863 GCF_001483705.2 Eufriesea mexicana
ATTTTCCGTTTGGTTAGTTTAGTTTGGGAAAGGTATGGTTAGGATATCTTTGGCTTTTGTGCTGAAAATGCTGTTCGTTTGATTTCTACGTTCTGCAGTGCCCTAATATGATCTGCTTGTCTCTGAGGAGGCCAGAAATAAATGTTTCGGCTCGTTAGTCTTAATCATATTACGGCTTGTTATGATAAGTTTGGTTTAGTATGGTTAGGGTGGCTTTGACTTTTGTGCTGTACACTGCTGTTCGGTTGGCTTCTGCGCTCTACTGCGCTCTAATATGTTCAGCTAGACTCTGCGAGTGCCAGCGTTACTGGTCTCATCGAGTTATTTTGAGTTCGGCTACGTTTGGTTAGGTTATGATAGGTGATATTAGGTTAGGATACCTTTGATTTGTGTGCCTTGCTCTGAAATGCGGCGGATCTCGGCAAACTAGCACGATCTCGTATATTCTCTTCCGCCCATGGGAGATTAGCAACATTGGTTTAGGCACGTCGGTTTGAGTTATGTACGCTTGGGTATGTTATGCTTTGTTCGGTTAGATTAAGATGGATTTGACCTATGCGCTATGCACAGTTATGTGGGTTTCTGCGCTCTACTGCGCTCTAGTGTATTCTGCTTGGCTCTGGGGAGGCAAGCAACAGGGTTTTATGTACGTTTGATTGAGTCAGGTTAGGTTCGGTTATGTCACGTTTCCTTCGGTTGGGTAATTATAGCTCAGACTTTTGTGCTATGGACAGCCATTCGGAGGATATCTGCGCTCTACCTTTCTGCAACATAATCTCCTTGGTCCTTTGGAGGCCAGCAATAGTGGTCGCGGCACGATATGCTGAGCTCGGCTAGGTATGTTTATGTCACGTAGGCTTGGGTTAGGTTGGATATCTTTGACTCTTCTTCAGAACATTGCGGTTCTAAGAAATTCTGGGCTCTGCTCTCGTCTAATATGTTCTATTTGTCCCTGGGCCGGCCAGCAATGGTGGCCGCGGCACGTTAGGTTCTGTTTGGTTACGTCTATTAATGCCACGATTGGTTAGGTTAGGACAGAGTATCTCTGACCTTTACGCTCTACACGGCTGTTCGGTGGATCTCTTTTTGTTACGTTACGTTTGTCCGGTTAGGTTAGGTTTGGGTAGGGGAGGATAACATTTATTTTTGTGCTATACACTGCTATTCGGAAGACTATGTGGGGTGCCCAGGAATTGTGGCCGGGGCACGTAAGTTTGAGTTACGTTGCGCTAGATTGGGTTACGTTAGCATGGGTTTAGTATGGATAGCTTTGACTTTTCTGCCATACGCTGCGATTCAATGGATTTTGTACGCCCTGCTCTCCTCTAATATGTTTTGCTCGACTCTGTGGTATCCAGCAATAGCGTTCGTGGCACGAAACGCTAAGATACGTTACGTTTGTCCGGTTTGGTTAGGTTTGGGTAGGGGAGGATAACATTTATTTTTGTGCTATACACTGCTATTCGGAAGACTTCCACGCTCTACAGTGCTCTAACATGATCTGCTTGGAACAGAGGATGCCAGCAATGGTGGCCTCTGCACGATTCCCTTTGGATATTTTCTGCGCACTACAGTGCTCTTGTATGTTCTGCGTGGCTCTGGGGATGCCAGAAATAGTGGCCTCCGCACATTATTTTGAGATGGTATACGTTTTGCTATGTAAACTGCTCGGCGCTGGGGCGGCCAGTAATAGCGGTCTCGCGCCGTTAGGTTTAGTTATTCTACGTTCGGTTATGTTAGGCTCGGTCAGGTAAGCTTAGGATTTATTTGACGTTTGTGCTATTCGCTTCCCTTTGGATGTTTTCTGCGCACTACAGTGCTCTTGTATGTTCTGCGTGGCTCTGGGGATGCCAGAAATAGTGG
>NW_016921021.1:0-235 GCF_001483705.2 Eufriesea mexicana
TTTCTTGCATAAATAAGGAGGAAGAATTCTATTGGCGTGCTATAGACATTGCAATTCTATAGAGTCTGTCTGGAAAAATCTATTTTATTAACATTTTCGACTAATATCGTAGTGTGGTATCCTTCTTACATGAATAAGGAGGAAAGATTCTATTGGCCAGCTATAGCCATTGCAATTCTATAGTATCTGGATGGAAAATACAATTTTATTGATGTTTTCGACTAATATCGTGGTG
>NW_016921021.1:310-674 GCF_001483705.2 Eufriesea mexicana
CTGGATGGAAAATTCAATTTTATTGACATTTTCGACTAATATTGTGGTGAGCTGACATCCTTGCATGTGTAAGGAGGAAAGATTCTACGGGAGAGCTATAGCCATTGCAGTGCTATAGGATCTGGCTGGAAAATTCAATTTTATTGATATTTTCGGCTAATATCGCGGTGAGATATATTTCGTGGATGAATATGGACGAAAGATTCTATTGGCGTGCTCTAGCCATTGCAATTCTGCGGTATCTGGATGGAAAATTGGATTTTATTGACATTTTCGACTTATATCGAAGGATGGAAAATTCGATTTTATTGACATTTTCGACTTATATCGTGATGAGCTGACATCCTTGCATAAATAAGGAGGA
>NW_016921022.1:0-6590 GCF_001483705.2 Eufriesea mexicana
AGCCAAACGTATCTTATCTCAACCTAACGTGCCAAGACAACAATCGCTGGCCTCTACGTTGCCAAGCGGGGCATGCTATTGGAGAATAGAGCTCTGAGGTACACAGAATGGCAATGCATATCACGAACGTCAAAGGTATCCCAACGTAACCGCAACAAACTTAACCTATCCAAACGAAATATGACTCATGCTAACGTGAAGCGACCGCTATTGCTGGCCACTCGAGGGTCATGCAATATATATTAGAGGAGAGTAGGGCGCAGAAATCCACATAATCTCAGTGTATATCAGAAAAATCTAAGATATCCTGATCTTACCATGCTGAAATGAACTAACCAAATATAACCTAACTCAACCTAGCATGCCACGGCCACAATTTCCGGCCTCCCCAGAGCAAAGCAGAGCACACTAGAGCGCAGTAGAGATGAGAAATCTACCGAAAAGCAGTATGTAGCACAAATGTCATTGGTACCATATCATAACCCAACGATCCTAACACTACCAAACGTATCAAAGCTCAACCAAACGCGCTACCGCCACTATTGCTGACATCCCCAGAACCAGGCAGAACATGTTAGAGGAGAGCAGAGCGATGGGGTCCGTAGAATGGCAGTGAATAGCACGAAAGTCAGACACATCCATTCAAAACCCAAACAAACGTAACCAAACTAATCGTATCCTAACATAACCTAATGTGCTGGGAACACAAATACTGGCCTCACAAGAGTCGAGCAGATAGCAGTAGAGCAACGTAGATTAGAAATCCTCCGAACAGCGTTGTATAGCACAAATGTCAAGTCTATCCTATCCTGACATAACCAATCGCAACATAAGCAGACGTAACGTAACACAATCTGACATGCCGCGGAAGCCGCTGCTGGCCTCACGAGAGCTAAGCAGGGTATAACAGTGCAATGTAGGAAGCTGGAATCTTCCGAATATCAGTATACAGCAAAAAAGTGAGAGACATCCTGACCTAACCTGACCAATCGAACGTAACCAATTACAACATAACGCACCCAGTCAGAATTGCTGGCCCCAAAAACGCCAAGCAGTGCATACTAGAGATGAGTAGAGAGCAGAGATCCATAGAATCCCAGTGTAAGGCACTAAAGTCAAAGTTATCCTATCCTAACCTAACCAAACGTAACCTTACCGAACGTAACATAAGTCAACCTATCGTGCCGAGAGCACCATTGCCGCTCACAACAGAGCCAAGCAGAGCATATTTGAGCACAGTAGAGCGCAGAAATCCACTGAGTATCAGTATATAGCACAAAAGTCAAAGCTATCCTATCCTAACCTTAACAAACGTTACATAAGTGGACGTAACGTAACCCAAACTGACGTGCCACGACAGCTATTGCTGGCCGCACGAGGGCTAAGCAGAAAATAGCAGGGCAACGTAGAACGCTGAAATCATCCGAATAACTGTGTACATTACAAAAGTCAAAGCCACCCTAACAAAGCCCAGCCAAACCTAACTTAACAGAACGTACCATAACCCATCCTATCGTACCGGGAGCACTATTCTCGGCTTCCACAGAGACAAGCACAGTGTGATAGCGCACAGTAGAGCGCAGACGTCCACAGAATAGCAGTGTGTAGCACAAAAGTCGAAGCTACCCAAGCGTAAAACAAACAAACAGGAACAAGCCAAGCATAGCCTAACTGAACACAACCTTCCGCGACCACGGTTCCTGGACTCCACATGGCAAAACGGAATAGAGTAGAGCACAGTAGAGAGTAGAAATCCACCGAATATCAGTGTATACAACGTAAGTCAAATTAATCCGAACCTAGCTCAAAACCACGTAACGTACTCAAACGTATACTACACAAAATAACGTGCCGAGACCACTATTACTGGCCTACCCATAGCCGAGTAGAGCATAGTAGAGCAACTTAGGGCGTAGAAATACACCGCATAGGCGTGTGTATCACAAAATTAAAGGCTATCGAATCCTAACCTATCCAAGTGTAATACAACCAAACACATCCTATACTAAATTAAAGTGCCGAGGCCACTATTGCTGTCCTCGGCTGAGCCAAGCAGAACATATCAGATTACAGTAGAGCTCAGGAATCCGCCGAATGTCGGTGTACAGCAAAAAGTCAAAGAAGCCCCAACTTACACTGGTATTCGGACGATTTCAGCGTTCTTCATTGCTTTGCTAAACTCCGCTCAGATCCTGTGAGGACAGCAATTGCGGTGGTGGAGTGCCAGGCTGCGTTCCGTAACGTCCACCCACGTCACGTTTGGTTAGGTGAAGATAGTATTACTTTGACTTTGGTACCATACACCGCCGTCCTATGGACATCTGCGTTATACTGTCCTCTAATTTTCCCTTCTTTGCGATGGGGAGGCCATCAGTAGTGGGCTAGGTACATTAGGTTGGGATTGGTTGCTTCTGGTTTGGCTAGAGTAGGTCAAATTTGGTTGGGATATCCTATACTTTACAGCTTTACACTTCAATGCGGCGCATTTCTGCCGTCAACTTTGCTCTAGAATACTCTGCGTGGCTCTGGGGAGGTCGGCAATAGTGTTCTCTGCACGTCAGGTTTATGTAAGTTACGTTTCTTTGTGCTACGTTTGGCTAGGATTGGTCAGGATAGCTTTAACTTTTGTGCTGTAAAGTCTCATTCGGTGTATCTCTGGGCTCGACTGTGCTTTAGTATGGCCTGCTTGGCATTCGGGAGGGCAGCAATAGCGGTCTCGGCACGTTAGGTTGAGTGAGGTTATGTTTGATTGCGTTCACTTGGCTTGGGTTAGGTTCGGGCATCTTTGTCTTTCATGGTATACATTGCGATTCCATGGGTTTCGCCGTTCTATTCCCCACCAGCGTGTTCTGCTTCACTCTGTGGATGCCAGCAATGGTGGTCGTGGCACGATCGGTTGAGTTAGGTTTGGCTTGGTCATGTTACGCTTGGTTATGTAAGGAGGGGTTAGCTCTGCCTTTACTGCTGCAAACTACTATTAGGTGGATTTCTGTGTCGTGCAGTGCTCAAATGCTTTCAGCTCGTCTCTGGGAAAGCCAGCAATAGTGATCTCGTTATGTTCAGTCAGCTTATGTTTCGTTAGGCTGTCTAAGGCTACGGTTGGTAAGTATACCTTTAACTTTCGAGCTATACACTGCTCTTCGATGGATAACTGCGCTCTATTTTGCTCTAGTATATTACGCTTGACCAATTGGGGTCCAGCTGTGTTGGTCTCGGCACATGTGTCTGAGTAATGTTGCGCTCGGTTTGGTTACGACAGGGTAGCATAGGATCTTGCGCTATACACTGCGATTCGGTGGATTCATGCGATCTACATTGCTCTTCATTACTCTGCTTGACTCCCGGGAGGCCAGAAATAGTGGCCGCGGAATGTTAGTTTCAGTTTGTCTTCGTTTGGTTATGTTGGGGTAGGACATATTGTGGTAGGGTTTCATTGTCTTAGTGCTATACGCTGCTATTTGCTGGCTTCCTGTGCTCTACACTGCTCCAGTATATTCTGTTTGTTCCTGAGGTGTCCGGCAACAGTGGTATCGGCACGTTATTTTAAGTTAGGTTACGTACCCTTATATTACGTTTTTGACAGGTTAGGACAGGATAGAGTTGACTTTTGTGCCATAGACTGCTTTTCGGTGGATTTCTTCGCTCTACATTGCGCTATTATAGCTTTCTCGGCTCTGGGGAGGCCAGTCATAGTGGTCCCGGCCCGTTGGGTTTAGTCAGTCTACGATTGGTTACGTTATGCTTGCATCGAATTGGCTTTCGTGGTACACACTGTTATTCGGTGCACCACCGCGCGCTACCGGGCTCCACTATACTCTGTTCGACTGTGGAATCCCAACAATAGTTGTCGTGGCGCGTCAGAGTCTGTCAGATAACGCTTGATTAGGTTGCGTTAGGGTAGGTTAGGTTACGATATTTCGGGCTTCTGTACTGCACACTTCAATTCGGTAGGTTTCTGCGCTCTAGTGCCCTCTATTATGAGCTGCTTAGCTCTGTACAAGTCATCAATGGCGGTCTGGGCACGTTATGTTGAGATAGATTACTTTCGCCCACGTTACGTTTGGCCAGGTTAGGATAGGTTAGCTCAGACTTCTGTGCAATACATCGCTATTCGGCGGATTACTGCGCTCCACATTGCTCTAATATGCTCCGCTTGCCTCTGGGTATGCCAGCAATACTGATCTCGGCAACTTATGTTTAGCTAGTCTACGTTCGGTTAGGTTAGGCTAGGACATGTTAGGTTGGGATATCTTCCACCCTTTAGCTACACGCAGAAATGCGGTGGGCTATTGCGCTCTACTCTGCTCCAGTACATTCTGCTTGGCTCTGCGGAGTCAATCTATAGTTGTCTCGGCGCGCTAGGTTAAGTTCTGTTACGTTTGCTTACATTACATTTGGGTAGGTTAGGATAAAGTCCACTTTTGTGCACTACACCGCTATTCGATTCCTGCGCTGTTCATTGCTCCGCTAAGTTCTGCTCGACTCACGGAATGTAGCAATCGTGGCCGTAGCACGTTAGGTTGTGTCACGTTACGTTGGGTTTGGTTACGTTAGGCTATGATTGCTTAGGGTTGCTTCGTCTCCCGTGCTATACAAGGTTATCCCGTGGATTCCTGCACTCCACTGTACTCTATCCAAATCTTCTGGACCCTGGGGGCCAACAATAGTGGTCGCGGAAGGTTACGTTGTGTTTGTCCACGATAAGTTAAGTTACGTTAGTTTGGGTTAGGTCTGGATATCTTTGAATTTTCTGGTGTACACTGCGATCCGATGAGTTTCTGAACCCTACTCTCCTCTAGTATGTTCTGATTGGCTCTGTGGAGACCAGCTACAGTGGTGGCGGCACGTTATGTTGAGCTCGCTTGCATTTGGTAGTGTTAGGCTTTGTTGGGTTAGGCTGGGACAGCTGCGACTTTTATACTACGCACTGCAATTCTATGGACTCCTACGCCCTTTTGTGCGCTACAACACTCCGCTTTCCTCCTGGTACGCCAGGAATAGCGGTGGCGGCACTTTCCATCGAGTTATGTTACGTACGGTTAGGTATGATTTGTCTATGTTAAATGTAATAGCTATGGCTTATGCCTATGCACAGCTATGCCGTGAATTTCTGCGCTCTTCTGCACTCTAATATGCTCCGCTAGGATTTGGGGAGGACAGCTATAGTGGTTTCGGCACGTAACCTTTAGCTATGTCACGTTCGGTTATGTTACGATTGGTTAAGTTAGGAAATAATGGCTTTAACTTTTGTGCTACGCACTGCTTTTCGTTGGACTTCTGCGCTCTACCGTGCACTGGTATTCTCTGATTCTCCCTGGGGAGTTCAGCAATAGCGGTCGCGGCACGCTCGGATGGGTTATGTTACGTTCGGTTACTTTAGGTTAGGTTAAGTAAGGTTAAGATAGCTTTCACGTTTGTGCTATACATTGCTATTCGGCGGGTGTCTAAGATCTACTGTACTCTGATATACTCTGCTTGATTATGCGGAGGCCAGCAGTAGTGCTCTCGGCAAGTGAGGCTGAGCTGTGTTTCGTTTGGTTGTGTTAGGTTTGATTAGGTTCGGATAGGATAGCTTAGACTTTTGTGCTATACACTGCACTTCGGTTGGTTCCCGGGCTCTGCATTGCGCTGCTATACGCTGCTCAGCTCCCGTGATGCCAGAAATTGTGGCCGCTGCGCGATAGATTGATTTAGAATACGTTCGGCATGGCTAGATTACGCAGCGTTAGGATAGGATAGCTTTGGCGTTTGTGCTACGCTCAGCTATTCGATGGATTTCTGCGCCTTACTCTGCTGGAAAATGTTCTGCTTGTCTCTGGGGAGGCCAGCGGTGGCGGTCGTGACACATTGGGCTGGGTTATATTACGTTCGGTATGGTAAGGTTTGGCTATGTCAGGATGGGATAGCTTTGACTTTTGTCTGTGCACTACTGTCAGGTGGATTACAGCGCTTGCTGCACCCTAATATGCTCTGCTTGTCTCTGGGGACGCCAGAATTAATGTTCGAAGCAGGCTTGGTCCAGATATGTTACGTTCGGCTTGGCTAAGTTAGTATGGATTTGGTTAGGATAGCTTTGACTTTTTTGCTATACACTGCTATTCGGTCGATATCAGCGCTCTGCATTGCTCTGCTATCATCTCCTTGTCCCTGAGGACGCCAGCAGTAGTGGCGGCGGCACGTTTGTTTGTGTTATGTTACGCTTGGTTAGGTTAGGTTAGGTTAGGTTTGGTCCGCATGTCTCTGACTTTTGCGCTATACACTGCAATTGCGTATACCTCTACGCCCTGCTGTGCTCTTATATGCTCCGCGTGGCTCTGGGGTGGCCAGCAAGTGTGGTCTCGGCAAGTTAGGTTTAGTTACGTTACTCTTCGTTAGGTTCTGTTAGTTTGGGATAGGATAGGGTAGCTCTGCCTATTCTGCCATACATAGCCATTCTATTGACTTCTGCGCTCTACGCTCCTCTTCTATGTTCTGCTTGGCGATGAGGTGGCCAGCAATGGTGGACTCGGCTCGTTAGGTTTTGTTAGTCTTCGTTTAGTTAGGCTAGGCTTGATCAGGTGTGGCTAAGTTACCTTTGACTTTTGCGGTGC
>NW_016921022.1:7589-13959 GCF_001483705.2 Eufriesea mexicana
CGGATTTCTGGGCCCGACGCTCCTCTATTATGCTCTGCTTGGCTCTGTGGAGGCCAGAAATACTGATCGCGGCATGTTATGTTTAGTTCGATTACGTTTGGTTATGTTAGGTTGCGTTGGTTTGGGTTGGGATAGCTTTGACATATGTGCTCAACACTGATATTGCATGGACTTATGTGCTCAACTGCGTTCCATCAGGGTCTGCTTGTCTCTGGGGACGCCAGAAATTGTGGTCGCGGCACGTTATGTTGGGATACGCTGCGTTCGGTTTGGTTACGTTAGTTTGGGTTATATTTGGATTCACTTTGTTTTCCCTGCTATTGATTGTTCTTCGGTGGACTTTTGAGCCCTACTCCGCTCTAATATGCTCTGCTTGCCTCTGGAGAGGACAGCAATTGTGGTATTTGCAGGTGATGTTGTGTTAAATTACGCTCGGCTATGTTACGATTGTTTAGGTTAGGCTAGAATAGCTTTGACTTTTGTCCTACACACTGCTATCTAATATTCTCTGCTTTGCTCTGGGGAGGCCAGGAATAGTGGTTGCGGCGTGTTAGGTCGAGTTATG
This sequence comes from Eufriesea mexicana, assembly GCF_001483705.2. Taxonomy (NCBI): domain Eukaryota; kingdom Metazoa; phylum Arthropoda; class Insecta; order Hymenoptera; family Apidae; genus Eufriesea; species Eufriesea mexicana. The sequence goes on from NW_016921022.1 coordinate 8,155, forward strand.
TAACGTTCAGCTAGGTTACGTTTGCATTGGTTAGGTTTGGATGTCTTTGACCTTTCTGCCATTAAATGCCTTTATATCGATTTCTGTACTCCACTCCCCGCTAACACGTTCTGCTTGACGATGGGGATGCCAGCAATAGTGGTTTCGGCACGTTACGTTGGGATAGGATGCGTTAGGTCATGTTACGCTTGGTTTTGTTAGGATAGGATAGCTCTGACGTTTGTGCTATACACTGCAATTCGATGAATCTCTGCTCTCTACATTGCTCTACTATGCTCTGCTAGTCTCCGGCGTTGCCTGCAACTGTGGTCCTGGAGCGTTTAGTTGAGTTAAGTTACGTTCGGTTATGTTACGTTTGAATAGGTTAGGAGAACGTAACATCGACTTTTGTGATTCACAATGCCATGCGGTGTGTTTCTGCGCCCTACGTTGCTCTACTATACCCAGCTCGTCTACGGGGTTGCCAGTAATAGTGGTCACGGTGCGCTAGGTTGAGTTAGGCTACGTTTGGTTTGGTTATGTTAGCCTGGGTTAGATTTGGATAGCTTTGATATACGCGGTATGCACACTTCTTCGGTAGGTTTCAGCGATCTACTGTGCTCTAGTATATGCTGCTGGCTATGGGGAGGCGAGCAGTAGTGCTCTCGGCACGTTATTCTGAGTTATGTTGCGTTTGGTTATGTAGCATTTGGATGGGTTAGGTGATGATATCCTTGACTTTTCTGCTATACACTGCTACTCGTTGGATTTCTGCGCTCTTTTTGGCGTTACTATGACATGTTCGGCTCTGGGGAGGTCAGCATTAGTGGTCTCAACTCGATAGGTTGAGTTAGATTACGTTTGGTTAGGTTTGGTTGTGTTGGGTCTAGTTTGGCTGGTTTTGACTTTTGTGCTCAACTCTAATATTCTATGGACTTCTGCGCTTCAATGTGCTGCATCGAAATCTGCTTGTCCCTGGGGAAGCCAGTAATAGTGGTCGCGGCACGTTGGGTATAGGCACTCTACGTTTGGCTAGGCTAGGTTAGGCCTTGTTAGATTAGGTTATCTTTGACTTTTGCGCTATACATTGCTATTTGGTGGCTTTCCGCGCTCTACTGTACTCTACTATAATCTGCTCGACTCTGGGGAGGCCAGCAATTATGGTCGTGGTACGATAAATTTTGTTAGGATACGTTCCATTATGGTACATTTTGCCAGGCTAGGATAGGATTGCTTTGACTTTTGTGCTACACACTGCTGTGCAGTTGATTTCTGCGCTCTACTGTGCTACGGTATGTCCTATTTGGCTCTGGGGATGCCCGCAATAGTGATCTTGGGTCGTTAGGTTGAGACCTGCTACGTATGTGTTTGCTACGTTTGGATAGGTTAGGATTGGATAGCTCAGACTTCTGTGCTCTACACCGCTCTTCGGTGGATTTCTGCGCTCTACAACGATCTACTTTGCTTTGCTGTACACTCGGGAGGCCAGCAATAGTCGCCCCGGCAGGTTAGGCTGAGTTAGGGTACGTTCTGGTAGGTTATGTTACGATGCGTTAGGTCTGGATAGCTTTGTCATTCGAGTTATAAACTGTTATTCGGTAGAATTTGGTGCTCCACTGGCTCTACCACACTCTTCACTAATCTGGGGAGTCCAGCAATAGCGGTCGCGGCACGTTATTTCGAGATATGTTACGTTTGGTTGTGTTACGATTTCCTAGATTAGGAAACGATAGCCTTAACTTTTGCGCTGTACATTGCTTTCCGGCGTAGTTCTGCGCTCTACTGTGCTATAATATGTTCTGCTTTTCCCTGGGGAATTCAGTAATAGTGATCTGAACACGCTAGGTTGGGTTTGGTTATGGTTGGTTATGATAAGTTTGGTTAGTTTAGGAAAGGATAGCTTTGAGTTATGTGCTATACACTGCTATTCGGTGGACCGCTGCGCTCTACTGTAATCGAATATTCTCTGCTTTGCTCTGGGGGACCAGAAATTGTGTTCACGTCGCGTTACGTTGTGTTGTGTTACGTTCGCTTATGTTACGTTTGGCTTGGTTAGGACAAGATATCTTTTGCCTTTATGCTATACACTGCTCTTCGGTGGATTTCGGAGCTCTACATCGCTCTACGATGCTCTGGCTGCCTCTGGGGTGCCAGCAATAGTAGTTTCGGCACTTTATGTTGAGTTAGGCCACTTTTGGCAGTGTTATGTTTGGTTTGGTTAGGATAGAGTAGCTTTGGCTTTTGTGCCACACACTTCTATTCGATGGATTTCTGATCTGTACAATGTTCTACTACTCTCTGCTCGCCTATGGAGAGGCCAGTTATAGTGGTCTCGCCACGTTAGGTTTAGTTAGGCTAAGTTTGGTTAGGTTATGTTAGTCTCGGTTAGGTTTAGGTATCCGCAACTTACGAAGTATACACTGTTTTTCGGAGGATTACCGTGCTCTTCTGGGTTACAGTATGTTCTAGTCGGCTCTGGGGAGACCAGTAATAGTGCTCCCGGCACGATAGATTGAGATCTATTACGTATGGTTATGTTACGTTTGGATAGGCTAGGATAGGATAGCATTGAGTTCCGCACTTTACACCGCTATACGGTGGATTTTTGCGCTACACATTTCTCTAATATGTTCTGCTTGTCTCTTGGGAGGCTAGCAATTGTAGTCTCGGCACCTTATGTTGAATTATGCTACGTTCGGTTATTTGAGGTAAGGACAGGTTAGTTTATGATATCTTCCACTTTTGTGACATACACTGCAATGCGGTGTATCACTGCGCTCAACTGTGCTCCAGTATATTTTGCTTGTCTCCTTGGAGGCCAGAAATAGTGGTCTATGGCGAGGCCAGTAATAGTAATCTCGGCACGATAAGTGGAGTTATGCTACGTTTGGTTATGTTACGTTGGTCTCGGTTAGGCATGGATATCTTCTCCTTTCGTGGTATGAACTGTTGTTCGATGGATTTCTGTGCTCCGCTGTGCAGTAGGCTGTTCCGCTTGGCTCTGGGGAGGCCACCAGTAATGGTACCGGCGCGATAAGTTCAGTTAAGCTACGTTCGGTTATGTTCATTATGGTAATTCTAGCATATGGTGGCCTCGACTATTTTGCCATGCACTGCGACTCTATGTATTTCTGAGCTCTGCTTACTTCTGTAATGTTCTGCTGGGCTGCGCGGAGGGCAGTAATTGTGGTCTCGGCACTGTAGGACGGGTCAGGTCACGTTTGGTTACGTTATGTTTGGTGATGTTGGGAAGGATGGTTTTCACTTTTGTGCTATAGAATGCTATACGGAGGGTTTCTGAGATCTACTGGGATCTAATATTCTCCGTTTTGCACTGTGGAGGCTAGAAATCGTGGCCGCGACGCGTTAGAATGAGTTAGTCTAAGATTGGTTATGTCACGTTTGGTTATGGTTGTATAGGATAACCTTGACCTTTGTGCTCTACACTGCTATCCCGTGTATTTCTCCGCTCGCCATATATCTACTATACTATACTCGATTGCAGGGAAACTAGAAATAGCGGTAGTGGCACGATGTTTGAGCAATGTAGATCGCTGAAATCCAAGGAGCAGCAGTGTATAGCATAAAAGGCAATGCTATCATATCCTAACCTAACCAAACGAGACATAACCGAACGTAATATAACTCAAACTTACTTGACGTGACCAATATTGCTGCCATCCCAGATGCAAGTAGAACATACTAGAGCATAGGAGACCGCGGAGATCCACCGAATTGCAGTGCATAGCATAAAGGTAAAATCTAACCCGACCAAACGTAACCTAACGTTACCTTACCCAGAATAACTTGACAAAACCTGACGTGCGGCGATCACGGTTGCTGGCATCCCAGGAGCCAAGATGGGCATGTTAGAATAGCGTAGAGCGCAGAAGACATTAGAATGGCAACTTTTAGATGAAAAGACAAGGCTATCCTACGCCAACCCAGACTAACATAACCTAACCAAGCGTAACATATCCCACCTAACGTCCCGAGAACACTACTGCTAACCTCCACAAAGCCACGAAGAATATACGAGAACACAGCAGAGAGCAGTAACCCACCGCATTGCAGTGTGAAGCACAAATGTCGAAGGCATTCTAACCCAACCTGTCCAAACCCAACCTAACCGAACGTAACCTGACCCAACATAACGTGCAGAGACCACTATTGGTGGCCTTCTCAGACCCAAGCTGAAACCATTAGAGCATTGAAGGTCATAGAGATCCACCTGATAGCAGGATATAGCGCTAAGGTCATACAACATCTCCTAACCTAACCAATCGTGACATAACCAAACGTATCTTAACTGAAGCCAAAGTCTCGCGACTACTACTGCTGGACGCCCCAGAGCCAAGTAGAACACATTATTGGAGAGTGGGACGCAGAGATCCATATGACCGCAGTGCATATCAGAAAAGTCAAATACACCCAAACCTAATACAAACAAACAGAACATAACCAAACATATCCTAACTAAACCTTACGTGCCGTGACCGCTATTGCTGCCCTCCCGAGCGCCAAGCAGGACCTACTAGAGCACAGTAGAGCGCAGAAATCCAACGAATATCCTTGTTCAGCACAAAAGTTAAAGCTATGGTGACAAAGCTTATCCTAAACCAACCTAACCGAACGAAGCACGCCTCATCGTAACGTGCCGAGCCCACTCATGCCAGCTTTTCCAGGGCCAAGCTGTAAATATTAGAGCGTTGTAGGACGCAGAAATGCACCTATTGGCAGAGCTTAGCGCTAAAGTCAAAGATATCTTCTCCTAATCGAAGCAATCGTAACATAATCAATCGTGAGCTATCACGACCAAACGTGCCGCGACCACAATTGCTGGCACCTCCAAGGCTAAGCAGAGCGCATTAGAGGAGAGCAGAACGCAGAAACCCATTGAATCACAGTGTATATCGGAGAAGCCAAAGCCACCCAAACAAAACCCAATCAAACGGAGCATAACCAAACATGGCATAACTCAACCTATCGTGCCGAGAACGCTACCGCTGTCCTTCCCAGGTCCAAGCAGGGTATACTAGAACAGAGTGGAGCGCAGATATCCACCATATGTCAGTGTACACAGCGAAAGATAAAGATAGCCAGACCGTACTTAGTGCAACCCAACCAAACCGAACGTAACCTGATTGAACGTAACGTGCAGAGACAACCATTGATGCCCTTCCCAGAGGTAAGCTGAAAATATTAGAGCCCAGTAGGGCGCAGAAATCCACCTAATAGCAGGCTATATCACCAAAGTCAAAGATATCCTCTACTAACGAAACCAACTCTAACATAACCGAACGTAGCATGACCCAAACTTACGTGCCGCGACCACTACAGCAGGCCTCCCCAGAGACAAGCGGAACACGTTAGTGGAGAGTAGCGCGTTGAAATAACTAGAAGCTCATCGTATATCAGAAAAGTCGGTGCTACCCAAACCCCACCCAAACCAATTGAACATATACAAACATAGCCTAACTCAACCTAACGTGCAGAGGCAGATAGTGCTGCCTCCCCAGACCTAAGCAGGACATCCTGGAGCACAGTAGAGCGCATAAATCCACCGAATATACGTGCACAGCACTAAAGTTAAAGCTATCATAACAAAACTTATCGCAACCCGACCTAACTGGTCGTAACATGACTCAACGTAACGTGTCGAGACCACTATTGCTGGCCATCCCGGAGCCAAGCAGCACCTATTAGAGCACCTTAGGGCGCAGAGATCCACCTAACAGCAGACTACAGCACTAAAGTCAAAGATACCCTCTCCTAACCCAACCAACCGTAACATAACCAAACGTAACATAACTCAACCGAACGTGC
>NW_016921022.1:14644-14948 GCF_001483705.2 Eufriesea mexicana
GCCGCGATCAAAATTGCTGGCCTACACAGAGCCAAGCGCAAGCCACCAGTGGAACGTAGAACGCAGAAGTCCATATGGTCGCAGTTTATATCAGAAGCGTAAAACTACCCAAGCCTAACCCAAAACGAAGGGTCATACCCAAACTTAGCCTGACACAACCTAACGGGCAGAGACCGCTATATTTAACCACCCTGAGCCAAGCAGGACATGCTAGAGCACAGTACGTCGCAGAAACCCAACGGATAGCAGCGCACAGCACAAAAGTTAAAGTTATCCTGACATAACTTGACCTGACACAACGTGA
>NW_016921023.1:0-201 GCF_001483705.2 Eufriesea mexicana
GTCAATAAAATTGAATTTTCCAGCCAGAGTCTATAGCATTGCAATGGCTATAGTCCGCCAATAAGGTCTTTCCTCCTTATTTATGCATGAAAGTTAGCTCACCACGATATTAGTCGAAAACGACAATAAAATTGTATTTTCCAGCAAGATTCTATAACATTGCAATGGCTATGGCACGCCAATAGAATCTTTCCCCATTAT
>NW_016921024.1:0-502 GCF_001483705.2 Eufriesea mexicana
TCATAAAATTGTATTTTCCAGTCAGATTCTATAACACTGCAATGACTAAAGCATGCCAATAGATTATTTCCTCCTTATTTATGCCACAAAATTAGCTCACCACGGTATTAGTCGAAAATGTCAATAAAATTGAATTTTGCAGTCAGATTCTATAGCATTGTAATGGCTATAGCATGCCAACAGAATCTTTCCTCCTTATTTAAGCAACAAAATTAGCTCACCGCGGTATTTGTCGAAAATGTCAATAAAATTGAATTTTCCTGTCACATTCTATAGCATTGCAACGGCTATAACATGCCAATACAATCCTTGTCCCTTATTTACGCAAAAAAATTAACTCACCACCATATCAGTCGAAAATGTCAATAAAATTGAATTTTGCAGTCAGATTCTATAGCATTGCAACGGCTATAACATGCCAATACAATCCTTGTCCCTTATTTACGCAAAAAAATTAACTCACCACCATATCAGTCGAAAATGTCAATAAAATTTAATTTTC
>NW_016921025.1:0-236 GCF_001483705.2 Eufriesea mexicana
TAACCTGTTATAGCATGGTGAATAGATCGTCTAACGCCTTCAATACAAATGCAAGTTCAGCCACCTACTTGCCAGAGCATTAGTCTATTCAAAATGTATAAGCTGCCATAGCTTGCTGATTAGATCGCCTATCGCCTGCAATACAATGGCATGTACCGCCAGATACTTGCCAGGGAAAAAGTCTATTCAAAATCTATAATCTGTTATAGCATCTTGAATAGATCGCCTAACGCCTT
>NW_016921025.1:276-571 GCF_001483705.2 Eufriesea mexicana
CTATTCAAAATCTATAACCTGTTATAGCATGGAGGATAGATCGCCTAACGCATTCAATCCAATGGCAAGTAGAGCCACCTACTTGCCAGAGAATAGGTATATTCAAAAACTGTAATCTGTTATAGCTTGGTTATTAGGTCGCCTAACCTCTGCGACCAGTGGCAAGTACAGCCACCTACTTGCCAGAGAATGCGTGTACTCAAAATTTATAATCTGTTGTAGCTTGGAGAACAGGTTGCCTAACGCCTTCAACCAATGGCAAGTACAGCCACCTAGTTGCCAGAGAATAGGTCTA
>NW_016921026.1:0-1034 GCF_001483705.2 Eufriesea mexicana
CCATCCATCCACAAAACCATTCATCCATACATACATACATTCATACATCCATTTTTCCATACACCAATCCATTCATACATCCACCCATCCATACATCCCTCGAACCATACATCCAACAATCCATACTAGCACCCATCCATACATCCATCGATCCATATATCTAACCATCCATACATCCATCCATCCATACATTCATACATCCACACATCCACAAAGCCATCCTTCCATACATCCATACAACCATACATACATCTATACATACATCCATACATACATCCGCCCATCCATACATCCGTCCACTCATACATCCATCCATCCGTTCATCCATACATATGTACATCCATACATCTATACATCCGTACATCAACATACATCCATACATCCATACATACTTACATCCATACAATCATACATACATAGATCTATACATGCATACATCCAGCCATCCGTACCTCAATCCACCCATACATCCATTCCTGCGGACATACATTCATCCGTACATCCATCCTGCAATACCACCACCCATACGTGCACCCATTGATACATACATCTATCCGCCCATACATCCATCCATCCACAAATCCATACATCCCCACATCCGTATATCCATAAATGCTTCCACTCGTACGTCCATCATTCGTAACATCAATCCATCCATACATCCATACATACATACATCCATACATCCGTGAATCCATACATCCGTACATCCGTTCACCCATACCTCAATCCATCCATACATCCATCCATCCATCCAAACATTCACCCTTACATACATGCATCCATACATCCATCTTTACAATCCATTCATCCATACATCCACTCATACATACATCCATCGAACCATACATACATCCATCCGTGCAGGTACCCATCCATACACCCATCGATCCAAACATCTATCCATCCATACATCCACCCATCCATACATTAATACATTCACACATACATAAATCCATCCATCCACACATACATCCAAACATACATCCATACATACATCCACACATACATCAAACCATACATCCACCCACTGA
>NW_016921027.1:0-1095 GCF_001483705.2 Eufriesea mexicana
ATACATACATCCATACGTTCACCATCGATCCATACAACCATCCATTCATACATCCATCCACCATTTCATCCATCCATCCATACATCCATACGTTCGTCAATACAAACATCCATCCATGCATACATACGTACATCCATACATCCATTCATCTATACATTCGTACATCCATACATCCTTACAACCATACATCCATACATTCATACAAACATACATCGATACATTCATTCATACATACATCCATACATCCACACATCCATCCATACAGCCATCCGCCCATACGTCCATCCATCCATACATCCATACATCCGTACATCCAAACACTCATACATACACACATGCATACATCCATCGATGCATACATACATACATCCACACATCCACACATCCATAGATCCTACCATCAGTACTTCCATCCATAGATACACCGATCACACACATACATACATTCATATATACATACATATATCCACACATACGTACATACGACGCTCCATACCTCAATCCATCCATACATCCATCCATTCAAGCTTACACCCATCCATCCGTCCATATATCCGTACATCCATACATCCAAACATACATACATACATACATACATCCATTCATACACCCATGCATACACCCATACAAACATCCATAAATTCAACCGTTCAAACACCCACACATACATCCATACATCCATACAAACGTCCGTACATCCGTCCATCCATACCTCAATCCAACCATACAGCCATCCATCCATACATTCATCCACCAATCCATCCATCTATCCATACATCCATACATACACCAATACATACTTCCATCCACCCATACATTCATACACACATATATCCATACATACATACATCCGTACATCCATACATTCGAACATACATACATCCATACATTCATGCACACATTAATCTCTACATAAATACATCCATCCATCCATCCATCCATATATACAACCATCAGTACAAATATCCAACCATACATCCATCCATCCATCCACATATCCACACATACATCCGTTCATAAATCCAACCATACATGCATACATACATCCATCCATACATCCACACATACACCCATACTTACATGCACACATACATG
>NW_016921028.1:0-327 GCF_001483705.2 Eufriesea mexicana
TGCCAATAGTATCTATCCTCCTTATTTATCCAAGAATGTTTGCTCACCAAAATATCATTCGAAAACATGCGTAATATTAAATTTCCTGTCATATTCTATTTCAGAGGAATCGCTACTGCTTGGCAATAGAATCTTACGTTCTTATTTATGCAAGTAAGTTTGCCTACCACGATATTAGTAGAAAACGGGTTAAAATTGGACTTTCCAGTAATAATCTATTGCTTTGCAACAGCTAGAGCACGCTCGTGGAATATATACTCCTTATTTATGCGAGAAAGCCTGTTCACCACTATATTGTTCGAAAATGTCGATAAAATTGAAATCTCC
>NW_016921029.1:0-3071 GCF_001483705.2 Eufriesea mexicana
GCAGTGTACAGCACGTAGGTCTATGATAAACTGACCGAGATTAAACTCGCAAAACATAACCGAACGTAATATAACTCAACCATGCGCGCCGTGACCATCATTGCTGGCCTCCCGAGAGCCAAGCAGGGATAAGGTCACAGTAGACCGTAGATATCCGTGGACAACAGAGTATAGCACAAAAGTCTAAGCTATCCTATCCTGACCTCACGAAACGTACTATAACCGAACGTAGCGTTACAAACCCCAGTGCGTCGACGCCACTATTGATGGCCTCCTCAGCGCAAAGCAGAACATTCTAGAGAACCGTAGACTGCAGAAGCCCACCGCATTGCAGTGTACAGCTCATATGTCGAAGATACCCTAGCCGGACCAGATTATAGCTAACCTAACCAAACGTAGCATAACACAACTGAATGTGCCGGGACCACAGCTTCCAAAATCCCCTGATCCGAGCAGGATACAGCAGCGCACAGCAGATCAAAGGAATCCATCGAATAGCAATGTGTGGCACGAAAGCCAAAGCTACCCTAACGAAACATAACCTAACCTGACATACCCAAACTCAACCTAACACAACATAACGTGCCGCGACCGATTTTGCTCGAATCCCCAGAGTAAAGTACAGTATAGTAGAGCAACGTATAGCGCACAAATCCACGGAATAGCATTGTATAGCACAAAAACTGGGATCCCCTAATCTAACCTAGCCGAACATAACCTAGCAGCACGAAGCATATCTCAACGTATCGTGCCACGAACACTGCTGCTGGCGTCTCCAGAGACAAGCAAAATATGGTGGAGCACAGCAGATCGCAGGAATCCGACCAATAACAGTGTACAGCACGATCAACGTATAGCGCACAAATCCACGGAATAGCATTGTAGAGCACAAAAACTGAGATCCCCTAATCTAACCTAGCCGAACATAATCAAGCAGCACGAAGCATATCTCAACGTATCGTGCCACGAACACTGCTGCTGGCGTCTCCAGATACAAGCAAAATATGGTGGAGCACAGCAGATCGCAGGAATCCGACCAATAACAGTGTACAGCACGAAAGACGGAGTCATCCTAACCGAACTTAGCCTAACCTAACCTAACCAGACGTGACATTACACATTCTAACGTGCCACGCCACTATTGCTCGCACCCCCTGATTCGGACAGAATAATGTAGAGCAGCGTAGAGCGCAGAAATCCACCGAATGGCAGTGTATAGCACAAAAGTCGAAGTCATCCCAACCTAACCTGACCTAACCCGCCATAACGAAACGTAACATATCTTAACGTAAACTGCCGAGACTGCTATTACTGCCCATCCCAGGGACAACCAGAACGTATTACGGCGCAGTAGAGCGCAGAAATCCACCTAAGAGCAATGAATCGCACAAAGGTCCGAGCTATCCTGTCCTAACATAACCAAACGTGCCATATGCAAACGCAGCCTAACCAAACCTAACGGGTCGCAGCCACTATTGCTGGCCTCTACAGAGCCAAGCAGAATATGCTAGAGCACAGCAGAGCGCTGAAGCCCACATCACTGCATTCTATAGCGCAAAATTGGAAGATACCCTGGCATAACCTAACCACAACTAACCTATACTAACGTAGTGTAACTTAACATAACGAGACGCGACCACTGCTCCTGGCCACCCCAGAGCGAAGCAGTATGTAGTAGAGAGCAGTAGATCGCAGAAACCCACCGGAAACCGGATAACAGTGTACAACACGAAAGTCAAAGATATCCTACCAAACTTATTCCAACCAAACCTATCCAAACGTGACCTAACACAAGTTAACGTGCCACGACCACGATTTCTCGCCTCCCCAGACTCGACCGGAGTGTAGTAGGACAATGTGGGGCGCAGAAATGCACCGAATGGCAGTGTACAGCCCAAACGACAAAGAAATCCTAACCGAGCCTTCCTAACCTAACCTAACGTAACGAAACATAGCTCAACCTAACGTGCCGAGGCCAACATTACTGGAAACCTCAGAGCCAAGCAGAGCATATTGGAGCACAGTACAAGGCAAGAACCGAACGAAAAGTAGTGCAAGGGACAAGCGTCTAATACACTCTATCCTAACCTGACCAAACGTGACATAAGCAAACGTAGCATAACTCAACCTAACGTGCCCAGACCACAATTGCTGGCATCCGCAGAGTCTAGTCGAATATACCAGAGCCCAGTTGAGTGCAGAAATCCAATGCACTGCAGTGCACAGCATAGAAGTCAAAAATATCATAACCTAACCTGACCCAGCCTAACCTCACCAAACGTAGTCTAACTCAATATGACGTGCTGCGACCGCTATTGATAGTCCTCGTAGCGCCGAGTAGAGCATAATAGAAGAGATTAGAGCGCTGAAATCCACCAAACAACAGTGTATAGCACAAAAGTCAAAGTAGCTTCTATTAGCTTAGGCAGGCGTAACATAACCAAACGCAAGCTAACCCAACCTGACACTATGAGGACACTGTTGCTGGCCTGCACAGAGACAAGCCTCATGTATCAGGTCGCAGCAGTGCGCAGGAAAACGCTGCATTTTAATGAATAGCGCAAAAACCGCAGACATCCTAGCATAATCTGACCCTACTTTACCAACACGAAGGCAGCATATCTCAACATAACTTGCGGCGACCACTGCGCCTGGCCACACCGTAGCCAAGCAGGAGAAAGTAGAGCACAGTAGATCACAGAGAACCACCGAATAACAGTATGTAGCGCGAAAGTCAGAGCTATCCTAACCAAACGTAACCTAATATTGTCTAACCAAACGTAGCCCAACTCAACCCAACGTACCACTAGCACTATTTCAACCCTCCTCAGGGCCGAGCAGAGTATAGTAGAGAAATGTTGAGCACATAAGTCCACCGAATAGCAGTGTGTTGCACAGAAGACAAAGGAACAATGACCAGACCTTCCTAACCTGACCTAACGAAACATAGCATAGCGCAGCCTAACACGCTGGGACTATTATTGATGGCCTCCCAGGAGCCAAGCAGAAAATATCAGAGCGCAGTAGAGCGCAGAAGTCTGCAGATAGCAGTGTATGGAATAAAAGTCTAA
>NW_016921030.1:0-1365 GCF_001483705.2 Eufriesea mexicana
AGGTCAGGCCAGGTCAGGCAAGGTCAGGCTGGGTCAGGTCAGGTCTGGTCAGGACAGGCAAGACCGCGTCTGGGGAGGTCAGGTCAGGTCAGTTCAGGTCAGGACATGTCAGGCATTGTCAGGTCATGTCAGGTCAGGTCAGGTCAGGTCACGTTAGGTCAGGTCAGTTCAGGTCAGTTCACTTCAGATCATGACATGTCATGTCAGGTCAAGACAGGTCAGGTCAGGTCAGGTCAGTACAGGTCAGGGCAGGTAAGGTCGGTTAAAGTCATGACAGGTCAGGTCAGGTCAACAGGTAACGTCAGCTCAGGTAAGGTCAGGTCAGCTAAGGTCAGTTCAGGTCAGTTCCGGCCATGTCTGGTAAGGTTATGTCGGGTCAGGTCAGGTCAGGCCAGGCAAGGTCGGATGCGGTGCGGTCAGGTAAGGTCATGTCTGGTGAGGTCAGGTCAGGTCAGCTCAGGTCATGTCATGTCAGGTCAGGTGAGATGATGTAGGTTCAGGTCAGTTCAGGTCAGGCCAGGTCTGGCAAGGTCAGGTGAAGTCAGGTCATGTCATCTCAGGTCACGTCATGTCAGGTCAGGTCACGTCAGCTCAGGTCAGAAAAGATCAGGCCAGGCGAGGCCAGGTCGTGTCCGGTCAGGTCAGGTCAGCTGAGTCAGGTCAGGTCAGTCGTGTCAGGTCAGGGCAGGTAAGGTCGATTAAAGTCAGGACAGGTCAGGTCAGGTCAGGTAACGTCAGCTCAGGTAACGTCAGGTCAGCAAAGGTCAGTTCAGGTCAGTTCAGGTCAGGCCAGGTCAGACAATGTCAGGTCAGGTCAGGTCAGATCAGTCCGGCGAGGTGAGGTCAGGTCACGTCCGGTCAGGTCTCCTATGTACAAGTCCGAACAGTTCAGCTCAGGACAGGGAGAACAGGTCAGGTCTGGCCAGGCCAGGTCAGGCCAGGTAGGGTCAGGTCAGCTCAGGTCAGATCAGGTCAGATCAGTCAGGTCAGGTCTGGTCAGGTCAGGTCAGGTCAGGTCAGGTCATATCAGTCGGGTAAGCTCAGTTCAGGTCAGGTCATGTCAGGTCAGTTCAGTTCAGTTCGGGTCAAGTTATGTCAGGTCAGGTCAGGTCTGATAAGGTCGGGCCAGGCCAGATCATGTCTGGTCAGGTCACGTCTGTTCAGGTCAGTTCACTTCAGATCAGGTCATGTCATGTCAGATGAGGTCTGGTCAGGTCACGTCGTGTCATGTCACGTCAGGTCAGGTCAGGTCTGGTACGGTCAGGCCAGGCCAGATCATGCCTGGTCAGGTCAGGTCTGTTGAGGTCAATTCACTTCAGATCAGGTCATGTCATGTCAGATCAGGTCAGGTCAGGTCAGGTCAGG
>NW_016921030.1:1536-1756 GCF_001483705.2 Eufriesea mexicana
CGGGTCTGGTGATGGCAGGTCAGGTCAGGTCAGGTCAGGTCAGGTCATCTCACGTCATGCCAGGTCAGGTCTGATGATGTCAGTTCAGGCCAGTTCAGGTCAGGCCAGGTCAGGAAAGGTCAGGTCAAGTCAGGTCGGGTCATGTTATGTCAGGTCCGGTCAGGTCAGGTCAGGTCAGGTCAGGTCAGGTCAGGTCAGGTCTGGTAGGGCCATGTCAGGC
>NW_016921031.1:0-1349 GCF_001483705.2 Eufriesea mexicana
TATTAGTCGAAAATGTCTATAAAATGGAATTTTCCACGCAGATTCAATTGCATTGCAATGGCTATAGAACGCCAATAAAATCCGTCCTCCTTATCTAAGCAAGAAAGTTAGCTCACCGCGATACTAGTAGAAAATAACAGTAAAATAGTATTTTCCGTCAGATTCTATAACATTGCAATGGCTATAGCACGCTAATGGAATCTTTCCTCCTTATTTATGCAAGACAGTCAGCACACCACGATATTAGTCGAAAATGTCAACAATATTGAATTTTCCAGTCAGTTTCTATAGCATTGCAACGGCTATAGTGCGCCAATAGAAGCGCTCCTTCTTACGTATGCAAAGGAGCTAGCTCACCAATATATATGTCGAAAATGTCAATGAAATTGAATTTTCCAGGCAGATTCTATAGCATTGCAGTGGATATAGCACACCAATCTATTCTTTCCTCGTTATTTCTGCAAGAAAGTAAGTTCACCACTATATTAGTCGAAAATGTCTATACAATTTAATTTCCCATCCGGTTCTATAGCTCTGCAACGGCTATAGTACGCCAATAAAATCTTTCCTCCTTATTTATGCACGAAAGTTAGCTCACCACTATATTAGCCGAAAATGTCAATAAAGTTGCATTTTCCAGGCAGATTCTATAGCATTGCAATGGCTATAGCACGCTAATGGAATCTTTCCCCCTTATTTATGCAAGACAGTAAGCTCACCACGATATTACTCGAAAATGTCAATAAAATTGAATTTTCTAGCCTGATTCTATAGCATTGCAATGCCCATAGCACGCCAATACCTTTTTCCTCCTTATTTACGCATGAAAATTAGCTCACCACGATAATAGTCCAAAATGTCAGTAAAATTGAATTTTCCAACGAGATCCTACAGCAATGCAATGGCTATAGCGCTGCAATAGAATCTTTCCTCCCTATTTATGCACGAAAGTTAGCTCACCACTATATTAGTCGAAAATGTTAATAATGTTGAATTTTCCAGCCAGATTCTATAGCACGGCAATGGCTACGGCACGCTAATGGAATCTTTCCTCCTTATTTATGCAAGACAGGCAGCTCACCACGATATTAGTCCAAAATGACAATAAAATTGAACTTTCCTGGCCGATTCTAGAACATTGCTATGGCTGTAGCACGCCAATAAAATCTTTCCTCCTTATTTATGCATGAAAATTAGCTCACCACGATATTAGCAGAAAATGTAAATAGAATTGAATTTTCCAGACAGATTCTACAGCATTGCAATGGCTGCAGTAGGCCAATAGGATTCTTTCTCCTTATGTATACAGGGGAGGTAGCTGAACACAATATTTTTCGAAAATAACAACA
>NW_016921032.1:0-855 GCF_001483705.2 Eufriesea mexicana
GCTGGATTGCTGCTCTCTGCTGTGCTCTAGTATATTCTGTTTTGCTGCGTGGAGCCCAGCAACCGCGGTCTCGTCATGTTAGGCTCAGTTAAGTTGCGTTTGCATATGTTCCGTCTGGCTAGGTTTGGATAGGCTACTTTGGCCATTGTGCTCTACACTGCTATTCGATTCATTTCTGCTCTCTAATGTGCTCTAATATGCTCTACACGGCTCTGGGCACCAGAAATATTGGTCTCGTCACGTCATGCTTAGTTACACTACGTTTGGATAAATTAGGTTGGGAGATGTTAGGTCAGGATATGTTTGACTTTTGTACTGAGGACTGCAATGCGGTGGGTTTCTGCGCTTCACTGTGCTCTAGTACATTATGCTTACTCTGTGGAGGCCTGCCCTCATGGGTCTGTCTTATTAGGTCGTGTTATGTTACGTATGAATGTGTTACGTTTGGCTACGTTAGGACAGGCTGCTTTGACTTTTGCGCTATTCACTGCTCTTCGGCGTATTTCAGCGCTCTTATGTGCTCTAATACGCTCTGCCTTGCACTGGCAGGCCAGCAATATTGGTCTCCTTACGTTATGCTCTGTTACACTACGTTTGGTTAAGTTAGGTTGGGAAATATTGTGCTAGGATATGTTTGACTTTTGTACTAAACACAGCAACGCAGGGCATTTCTGTGGTCTACTGTGCTCCACTACATTCTGCTTTGTTCCGGGGAGACCAGGAGCAGCGGTCGCTACACGTCATGTTGTGTTATGCTGCGATCGAGTACGTTACGTCAGGCAAGGTTCGGTCGGGGTATGTTTAACTTTTGTGCTATACGCTGCAATGAGGTGTAATTCTGCGCTCTACCGTGTT
>NW_016921033.1:0-660 GCF_001483705.2 Eufriesea mexicana
GGTTGGGTTGGGCTAGGATACGATTGACACATGTGCTCGACACTGATACTTTATGGACTTCTGTGCTGAACTGTGCCCTGTGACATTCTGCTTGTCTGTGGGGAGGACAGCAATGGCGGTCTCGTCACGTTAGATTGAGGTACGTTGCGTTCGGTTAGGTTAGGTTATGTTAGGTTTGGTTAGGATATCACTTACTTTTTGTACTGTGCAGAATAATTCGGTGGATTTCTGCGCTCCACCGTGCTTTAGCATGTTCGGATTGCATCTGTGGAGGGAAGTAATCGTGGTATCGGGATGTTAGCCTGATTTATATTCCGTTTGGTTATGTAACGTTTGGTTAGGTTGGGATGGTATAGCTCGGACCTTTATGCTATACACCGCTCTCCGGGGAACCGCTGGTCCTAGATTGCCCTAATTAGCTCTGCTTGGCGCTTTGAATGCAGGCAATTGTATTCTCGGCACGTTATGTTGAGTTAGGCTACGTTTGCTTATGTAACGTTTGGTTAGGTTTGGAGAGGGAAGCTTAGATTTTTGCGCCATATAGTGCTATTAGGCGAGCTTCTGCGCCATACTGTGATCTAATATGCTTTGTTTGGATCTGGGGTGGCCAGCAATAGTGGTCTCGGCACGTTAGGTTGAGTTATGCCACGTTTAGTTAGG
>NW_016921034.1:0-921 GCF_001483705.2 Eufriesea mexicana
TATTGATGTATGTATGGACGTATGGATGGGTGGATGGATGGACTGTTGTATGTATGTATGGATCGGTGGATGTATGGATGGGTGGATGTTTGGATCGATGGATGTTTGGATGCATGTATGTATGGATGTACGAATGTATGGACGATACGGATGTATGGATGTATTAATTTATGTATGTATATATGTATGTATGGATGTATGGATGTATGGTTGTGTGGATGTATGGATGTATTGATTTACGAATGTATGGAAGTGTAGATGTATGGCTGTATATATGTATGGATGTATGGACGGATGGAAGTATCGATGGATGGCAGTACGGATGGTAATATTTATGGATGTATGTATGTATTAATGTATGGATGCACGAATGAACGGATGTACGGATGTATGGACGTATGGATGTGCGGGTGGATGAATGAATGGTTGGATGGAAGGAAGTGTGGACTGATGGATGGGTGGATGTATTGATGAATGTATGGGTGTATGTATGAATGTATGTAAGGATGAAATTAAATATGTATGAATGTATGTAAGCACCGATGTATGTATGGATCTGCGGGTGTATGTAAGTATGGCTGTATGGGTCGATGGATGTATGGATGGGTGGGCGATTGGATGGATGGGTGTATGGATGGATGAAAGTACGGTTGCATATATGTATGGATGGATGGCTGTATGCATGGATGGATGTATGCATGGATGTATGTATGGATGTTTGTATGGATGTAAGTATGTATGTATTGATGGATGTATGGAAGTATGTGCGTGTGAATGTATGTATGGACGAATGTATCTGTGGATGTATGGATATATGTATTGATGTATGTATGCATGTATGGACGGGTGGATGGATGCATTGTTGTATGGATGCATGGATCGATGGATGTATGGATGGGTGGATATACGGATGGACGGCCT
>NW_016921035.1:0-272 GCF_001483705.2 Eufriesea mexicana
TGCAATGCTATAGAATCTGTCTGGAAAATACAATTATATTGACATTTTCGAATAATATCGTGGGGAGCTAACTTTCATGCATAAATAAGGAGGAAAGACTCAATTTGCGGACTATAGCCATTGCAATGCTGTAGAGTCTGGCTGGAAAATACAATTGTATTGACATTCTCGACTAATATCGTGGTGACACAGCTTTGTTGGATATATAAGGAGGAAAGATTCTACTGGCGTGCTATATCCATTGTAATGTTATAGAATCTGTGTGGAAAATT
>NW_016921036.1:0-210 GCF_001483705.2 Eufriesea mexicana
GGCCTGACCTGTCATGACCTTACCGGGCCTGGCCTGGATTGAACAGACCTGACATGACATGACATAGCCTGACCTGGACTGGCCAGACATGGCCTGGCCTGGCCCGTCCTGACCTGACCCGACCTGACTTGACCTGACCTGACCTGACCAGACGTGGCCTGAGATTGCCTGGTCGTGCCTGACCTGACCTGACCTGACCCGACAGGACTT
>NW_016921037.1:0-1150 GCF_001483705.2 Eufriesea mexicana
ATATTTCCTCCTTATTTATGCAACGATGTGAGCTCACCACGATATTAGTCGCAAATGTCAATAAAATTGAATTTTCGTGGCGGATTCTGTACTATTGTGACGGGTATAGCGTGCCAATAGAATCTTTCAACCTTATTTATACAAGGATGTGAGCTCACCACGATATTAGTCGAAAATGTCAATAGAATTGAATTTTCCAGCCCGATTCTACAGCATTGCAATGGCTATATCTCGCCAATAGAATATTTCGTCCATATGCATCCAAGAACTGTAGCTCACCGCGATATTAGTCGAAAATGTCAATAGAATTGAATTTTCCAGCCCGATTCTACAGCATTGCAATGGCTATATCTCGCCAATAGAATATTTCGTCCATATGCATCCAAGAACTGTAGCTCACCGCGATATTAGTCGAAAATGTCAATAGAATTGAATTTTCCAGCCCGATTCTACAGCATTGCAATGGCTATAACTAGCCAGTAGAATTTTTCCTCCTTACACATGCAAGGATGTCATCTCGCCACGATATTAGTCGAAGATGTCAATCAAATTGAATTTTCCACCCAGATACTATATAATTGCAATGGCCATAGCTGGCCAATAGAATCTTTCCTCCGTATTTATGCAAGAAAGTTACACCACCATACCATGATATGAGTCGAAAATGACAATAAAGTTGAATTTTCGAGGCAGACTCTATAGCATTGTAATGGCTATTGCAGGGCAATAGTATCTTTCCTCCTTATTTTTATAGAAAAGCCAGCTCACTACGATATTAGTCGAAAAAGATAATAAAATTGAATTATCCAGACAGACTCTAAATTATTGCTATGGCCATAGCTGGCCAATAGAATCTTTCCTCCGTATTTACGCAAGAAAGTTACATCACCACGATATTAGCCGAAAATGTCAATAACATTGAATATTCCAGGCAGATTCTATAGCACTTCAATGGCTATAGCGCGCAAATAGAATATTTTCTCCTTATCTATGCACGAAAGTTACCGCACCACGATATTAGTCGAAAACGTCAATAAAATTGAATTTTCGAGGCTGATTCTATAGCAAGACGGCTACAGCACGCCGCTAGATTCTTTCCTCATTATATATGCAAGAAAGTTAGCTCGCCACGATATTTGTCGAAAATGTC
>NW_016921038.1:0-9279 GCF_001483705.2 Eufriesea mexicana
GGTGAGGGAAGCAAAAGCGGTCTCTGCACGTTAGTCTGAGTTAAGCTACGTTTGGTTATGTTCAGTTTGTTTTCGTTAGGTTTGGGTAACTCTGTCTTTTACGATATACACTGCGATTCTATGGATTTCTGCGTTCTACTATCCACTAGTGTGTTGCGCTTGGCTCTGTGGAGGCCAGCAATTGATGTTGCGGCACGTTAAGTACTGCTAGGCTGCGTTCGGTTATGTTACGATTGGTTAAGTTAGGAGCTTGACTCCGGGAAGGCCAGGTATAGTGGCCTCGACACGTTATTTCGGGTCAGGTTACGCCCGGTTATGCTGGGTTTTCACGCGTTTGGTCAGGACAGCTTTAACTTTTGTGCTGTACACACCCATTGGGTGGATTTCTGCGCTCTACTGCCCTCTAGTATATACTGTTTGACTCTGGGGAGGGCCAGAAGTAGTGGTCCCGGCACGTTGTATTGAGTCATGTAACGTACACTTAGGTTGGAAAGACAATGTTTGGTAATCATAGCTTCAACTTTCGTGCTGTACGCTCCTATTCGGTGGATTTCTGCGAACTACTGTGCTCTAGTACGTCCAGTTTTGCTCTGCGAAAGACAGCGATTGCGGTCACGGCACTTTAGGTTGAGTTACGCTATGTTTGGCTATTTCCAGTTGGTTCGTGTTAGGTTCGGTTAGCATAGATTTCTCTGATATACACTGCAATTCTATGGATTTCTGCATTCTACCCTCTACTAGTGTGTTCTGCTTGGCTCTGGGGAGGGCAACAATATCGGTGTCGGCACGGTAGGTTGTGGCAGGCTATGTTTGTTCATGCTCTGTTTGTTTGGGCTAGGCTTGTGTAGCTTTGACCTTGCTAATATACACTGCGATTATGTGGATCTCTTCGTTCTACTCTCCACTGCTGTGTTCCTATTGACTCTGGGGAGACCAGAAATAGCGGTCGCGGCAGGTTCTGTTTAGTTTGGTTACGTTCTGTTATGTTAAGGTTTGTTAGGTTAGGAGAGGGAAGCTTTAACTTTAGAGGTATAGTCTGCTATTAGGTGGATTTCTGCAAACTACGGTGGTCTAAAATTTTCAGCTTTGCTCTGGGAAAGCCAGCAATAGCTTCCGAGGCACTTTATGCTGAGGCAGCTTACGTTCGGTTTGGTTGGGTTAAGCTAAGTGTGTTCAGGATTGCCTCATCTTTTGTGCTGTACACTGCTTTTCTTTGAAGTTCGGCGCTTTACTGTGCTCTAGTACGCCCTGCTTGGCTGTATGGACGGCAGCAATAGCGGTTTCGGCAGGTCAGATTGAGTTAAACTATGTTTGGATATGTCCGATCAGTCCGGGTAAGGTTTGGGCAACTTTGACTTATCAGATATACACTGCGATTCTAAGGATTTCTGCACTCTACTGTCCACAAGTGTGTTCTGCTTGTCTGTGGGGAGGACAGCGATAGATGTCTCGGCACGTTCGGTAGGGTTAGGTTACGTTTGGTTATGTTACATTTGGTTATGTTAGGAGGGGATCGCTCTGACTCTAGTGGTATAGTATTCTATTATGGTGGGTTCCTGCGCCTTACAGTGCTCCAATATTTTCAGCTTGCCCCTGGGAAGGCCAGCAATGGTTGTCTCGACACATTATGTTGAGTCAGGTTGCGTTCTATTAGGTGCGGTCAGGCATTGTTTTGCAAGGAGGGATTTACCTTTTGTGCTGTACACAGCTATTCGGTGGATTTCTGCGATCTACTCTGCTCTAGTATGTCCTACTTCACTTTGCGGAAGTCAGCAATAGTGGTATCGGAACGTTAGTTTGTATTAGGCTCTATTTGCCTATGTTTCGTTTGTTTCGGTTAGGTTTGGTGAATCCTGACTTTTCTGATGTACACTGCGATTCTATGGGTCTCTGCGTTCTACTCTCCACTATTGTGTTCTGCTTGGCTCTGGTGAGGGAGGCAATGTCGGCCTCGGCTACGTTTGGCTATGATCTGTTCGCATGGATTAGATTTGTGTAGCTATGACTTTTCTGATATAAACTGCGATTCTAAGAATTCCTACAGTTTTACTCTCCACTGGTGCGTTCTGCTCGTCTGTATGGACGACAACAATAGAGGTCGCGGCACGTTTGTTGATCTTATGTTATGTTTGGTTATGTTGCAATCGGTTTGGTTAAGAGAGGTCATCTCTGTCTTTAGTCCTATAGTCTGCTATTAGATGGATTTCTGCGCCCTACAGTGCTTTAATAATCTCAGCTTGGCCCTGTGAGTGCCAGCAATAGTGGTCTCGGCACGTTAGTTTGAGTTATGTTACGTTTGGTTATGTTACGTGTAGCTAGGTTAGGAGAGGATTGCTTTGCCTCTAGTGCTATTGTCTTCTATTGGGTGGATTTCGGCGCTCTTGAGTGCTCTAATTTCTTCAGCTTGGATCTGGCAACGCCAGGAATAGTGGCCTTGCCACTTTATGTTTTGTCAGGTTACGTTCGTTTTGGTAGGGATAGGCTATGTTTTGCTAGGACAGCTATAACTTCTGCGCTTTGCACTGCTGTAAGGTGCATTTCTGCGCTGTACTGTGTTCTAGTATGCCCTGCTTGGTTCTGGGGACGGCAGCAATATGGGCCCCGGCAGGTTAGGTTGAGTTGGGCTATGTATGGATGTGTTCCTTTCGTTTAGGTAAGGTCTTGGTAGGTTTCCGTTTTCTGATATACACTGCGATCCTATGGGTTTCTGCGTTCTACTGTGCCCTAATGCGTTCTGCTTGACCGTGGGTAGGCCAGCAATTGTGATCGCGGCACGTTAGGCTGGTTTGTGTTACTTTTGGTTATGTGAAGGTAGGTTATGCTACGTCGGTGCACCTTTGACTTTAGTGCTATAGTCTGATATTAGGTGGATGCTCTAATAATGTCAGCTTGGCCTTGCGAAGGCTAGAAATAGTGATCTCGGCAAGGTAGGTTGGTCCATGTTACGTTTAGTTCTGTTTCGTTTGGTTGTGATCGGAGGGGATTGCTCTTACTTTAGTGCTATTGCCTACTACTAGGTGGATTTCTGCGACCAACAGTGCTCTAATACTTCCAGCTTGGTTCTGGGGAGGCCAGGAATGGTGGTCGTGGCACGTTACGTGAGTCCAGTTACGTTCGGTTAGGTTGGGTTAGGCAAAGTTTGGCTACGATAGCTTCATCTTTTGTGTTGTACACTGCTGTAAGGTGGATTTCTGAGCTGTACTGTGCTCTGGTATGTCCTGCTTGGCTCCGGGCGGGGCAGCAACAGCGGTCTCGGCAGGCTAAATTGGGTTATGCTATGTTTTGTTATGTTCCTTTGGTTTGGCTAAGGTTTGGTTTGGTTTGACTATTCTGGTATGAACTGCGATTCTATGGACTTCTGCGTTCTACTCTACGCTAAGGTGTTCTGTTCGGCTCTATGGAGGCCAGCAATAGTAGTCGCTGCGCGTTAAGATTGGTTAGGTTACGTTTGGTTATTTTACGTTTGGTTAGGTTAGGAGAGGATAACTCTGACTTTTGTGCTATAGTCTGTTATTAGGTGGATTTATGTACCCTACAGAGCTCTAGTATTTTCAGCTTGGCTCTGGCAAGGCCAGCAATAGTGGTCTCAGCACGTTACGTTGAGATATGCTGTGTTTGGACATGTTCTGTTGGTTAGGGTTAGGTATGGGTAGCTTCGGCTTTTGTGATATACACTGAGGTTCTATGGATTTCTGCGTGCTTATCTCCACTAACGTGTTCTCCTTGGCCCTGTGGAGGCCAGCAATAGAGGTCCCTGCACGTTAGGTTGAGCTATGCTACGTTCGGTTATGTTACGCTTGGTTATGTTAGGGGAGGATGGCTATGACTTTAGAGCTATAGTCTGCTATTTGGTGCGTTTCTCTGCCCTAGAGGGCTCTAGTATTCTCAGCTTGCCACTGGGAGGGCCACCAATGGCGGCCGCTGCACGTTGTTTTGTGTCAGGTTGCTTTCGCTCAATTTGGATTAGGCTAAGTTTGTTTGGGATAGCTACAACTTTCGTGCTGTACACTGATATTCGGCAGATTTCTGCGCCATGCTGTGCTCTGGCATGTCCTGTTTGTCTCTGCGGAATGCTGCAATACCGTTCTCGGCAGCTAGGTAGAGTTATACAATGTATGTCCGATCCTTTGGTTTGTGTAAGGTTTGGGTAGGTTTGACTTTTCGGATATACAACGCGATTCAATGGACCTCTGCGTTCTACTCTGCACTAATGCTATCTGCTCGGCTCTGGAGAGGCCAGCAATAGCTGTCGCCGCTCGTTCGGTCGTGGTAGGCTAGGTTTGGTTATGTTCTCTTCGTCTTTGTTAGGTATTAGTGGCTTTCAATTTTTGATATGCAATGATATTCTATGGATTTCTGCGTTCTACTTTCCACTAGTTCCTTCCGCTTGGCTCTGGGGTGGCCAGCAATTGTGGTCGCGTCACGTTAGATTTAGCTAGGTTACGTTCTGTTATGTTGCTAGTGGCTAGGTGAGTAGGGGATGGCTTTGCCTTTAGTACTATAGTCTGCTATTAAGTGGATGCCTGCGCGCGAAAGAGCTCTAATACTTTCAGCTTGGTTCTGGGAAGGCCAGCAATGGTGATCTTGGCACGTCGTGTTGAGGCAAATTACGTTAGGTGAGTATGGGTTGGGATAAGTTTGGCTAGGATAGATATATCTTTTGTGCTGTACTCTGCTATAAGGTGGATTTGTCCTCTTGTATGTAGTATGTCCTCTTTGTCTCTGTGGCGGGCATCAATAGCCGTCCCGGCATGTTAGGCTTAATTAGGCTATGCTTTGCTTTTGTTCAGTTCGTTTGGGTTTGGATTGTGTAGCTTCGACTTTTCAGCTATACCCTGCGATTCCATGGATTTCTGCGTTCTACTATACACTAACGTTTTCTAGTACCCGGCGATTCCATGGATTTCTGCGTTCTACTATACACTAACGTTTTCTGCTTGGCTCTGGGGAGGAATGCAATTGAGGTCGCAGTGCGTTAGTTTGAGTTAGGTTACGTTTGGTTATGTTACGATAGGATAGGATAGCTTTGTCTTTGGTGCTATTGTCTGATATTATGTGGTCTTCTGCGTCCTGCGGTGCTCTAATATTTTCAGCTATGCTCTGGGAAGGCCAGCAATTGTGACCTCGGCACGTAATTTCCAGCTAAGTTACGTTCGGTTCAGTTAGGATAGGCTAGAGGGAAGCAACAGAGTCCTCCGCACGTTGGGTTGTGCTACGCTACGTTTGGTTATGTTCCGTTCGCCTTTGTTAGATTTGGGTAGCTTTGACTTTTCAGATGTACTCCGCAATTTTATGGATTTCTGCGTTCTACTCTCCACTAATGTGCTCTGCTTGGCTCTGGGGAGGACAGCAGTTGTGGTCGCGTCACGTTAGGTTGAGTTCGGTTACGTTTGGTTATGTTACGAATGGTTAGGCTAGGAGATGGCATCTTTGACTTTAGTGCTATAGTCTGCTGATAAGTGGATGTCTGCGCCCGACGGTGTTCTAATACTTTCAGCTTGGTTCAGGAAAGGCAAGCAATGGTGTCCTCGTCACGATACGCTGAGTCAAGTTACGTTCGGATAGGTTGAGTTAGGTTACGTTTCGTTAGGATAGCTTCTACTTCTGTGCTGTACACAGCTCTTCGGTGGATTTCTGCGAAATACTACTCTCTAGTATGTCCTGCCTGGCAGGGGGGGGGGGGCAGCAATAGCGGTCCCAGCACGTTTGGTTAAGACAGGCTCTGTTTGGCTTTGTTCTGTCGGTTTGGGTTAGGCTTGGGCAGATATGACTTTCCTGATGTAGACAGCGATTGTATGAGTTTCAGCGTTCTCCTCTCCAGTAATGTGCTCTGCTTGGCCCTAGGGAGGCCAGCAATAGTGGTCGCGTCATGTTAGTTTGAGATCGGTTACGTTCGGTTATGTTACGCTTTGTTATGTTAGGATAGCATAACGTCCACTCTAGTGCCACAGTATGATATTAGGTGGACTTCTGCTACCTACAGCGCTCTTATATTTTCTGCGTCGCTCTGGGAATGCCAGTAATGTTAGTACCGGCACGTTAGTTTGTGCTATGCTACGTGTGGTTGCGCTATGTTAGTTAGGGTTAGGTTCGGATAGGGTGGTGCATAGTGATATTCGGTGGATTTCTGCGCTCTAATATGATCTATTATACCCTGCTTGGCCATTGGTAGTCCAGCAGTAGTGGTCGCGGCACGGTACCTTGAGCTACGCTATGTTTGGTTAGGCACCGCTAGTTTGGGGTAGGCTTGGGTAGCTTAGGCTTTTCTGACATACACTACGATTCGATGGATTTCTGAGCTCCACTATCCACTAATGTATTCTGCTTGGCTCTGTGGAGGGGAGCAAACGTTGTCGCGGCTCGTCAGGTTTTGTTAGTTTGCGCTTGATCATACTTCGGCTGGCTAGGTCAGGGGGTGGTTGCATTGACTATTGTACAATACAATGCTATTCGGTTGATATATCCTCTCTACTCCCCTCTAATGTGTTCTACTCGGCTCTGGCGAGGGCAGCAATGGTGGTCTCGGCTCGTTAGTCTGGGTTATGTTAAGTTAGGTTACGCTAGCATTGGCCCGGTTGGCATAGGATAGCTTCGACTTTCGTGCCATACGGTTGATTTCTGCCTTCCACTTTGCTTCGATGTGTTCCGCTTGGCTCTGGGAAGGCCAGCAATAGCGGTCTCGTCAAGTTAGGTTGTGTTAGGTTACGTTTGGCTAGACTTGGTTAGGCTAGGTTTGGTTAGTGTAGCTGTGACTTTTGCGCTGTATGCTGCTATTCGGTCGATATCTGCGCTCTGCGTAGCTCTACAAGCATCTGCTTCTCTGTGAGGAGGCCGGCAATAGTGGTTCTGGCACGTTTGGTTGGGTTAGGTTGCGTTCTCTTAGGTTAGGTTAGGTTAAGTTTAGTTGGAGTGGCATTAACATTTGTGCTATACAATGCTTTTCGGACGATACATGGCATCTGCGTTGCTCTACTAGCATGTGCTTATCTCTGCGCAAGCCAGCAATAGTGGATTCGGCACGTTAGGTTTAGCCATCCCACGTTACGTTTGTCTACGCTAGGCCAGGTTTGGTTAGGGTTTCTATGACTTCTGTGATATACACTGCTATTTGGTGTCCTCCTGCGCTCTACTGTGCTCCCGTATATTCTACCTGTCTCTGGGTTGACCAGCAAAGGTGGTCTCGGCACGTTAGGTTAATTTATGATGCGTACGGTTATATTACGTTTGGATACGATAGGATAGATTAGTTTCGACTTTTGCGCTATACACTGCCATGCGGTGGATTCCTACGTTGTACGTTGCTCTACTATACTCTGCTCACCTATGGTGAGGCCAGTAATAGTGGTCTCGTCCCGTTAGGTTGTGTTGGGCTACGTATGGTTGCGTTAAGTTAGTTTGTGTTAGGTACGGATCGATTTGACTTTGGCGGTATACACCGATGCACGGTGAACTTCTACGCTCTACTATGCCCTACTGTATCCTGCATGTGCCTGGCGAGTACAGCAATAGCGGACGCGGCAAGTAACTTTGTGCTATGCTGTGATTAGTTATGCTCTGTTTGTTTGGGCTAGGCTTGGGTAGCTTAGGCTGCTCAGATACGCACTGCGATTCTATGGATTTCTGAGTTCTGCTGGCCACTAATATGTTCTGCTTGGCTCTGTGGAGGCCTGCAATCCTGGCTGCGGCACCTCAGTTTGTGTTAAGTTGCGTATGGTAATGTTACAATTGGCTAGGTTAGGAGGTGGTAGGTTTGATTATTGCGCTACACATTGATATTCGGTAGATCTCAGTGCACAACAGAGTCCCAGTGTGTTCAGCATGGCGTTGAGAAGGCTAGCAGTGGTGGTCACTGCACGTTAATGTGAGATATGTTGCGTTTGATTAGGTTTGGTTGGTCTAAGTTGTCCAGGATAGCTTTTACTTTTGTGCTGTGCACAGATTATCGGTGGATTTCTGATCCCTAGTGTGCTCGAATATGCTCTGCTTGAATCTGGGGAGGACAGAAATAGTGGTTCCGGCACGTTGGGTTATGTTAGATCAACTTTGGCTTGGACAGGTTAGGTTAGACTTTGTTATGGCAGCACTGACTTTGGTGCTATACAATGTTATTCGGAAGATTTCAGCGTTCTACATTGCTCTACAAGCCTCTGCTTGCCTGTGGGGAGGCCAGCAGTTGCGGTTGTGGCACATCAAGTTGGGATACGTTACGCCCGCCTATGTTACGTTTTACCATGGGAGAGTGGTTTAGCATTGTCTTTTGCGCTTTACACCGCACTTCGGTTGATTTCAGCGCTCTGCATTTCACTACAATACTCCGCTCGACCCTGGAGAGGCCAGCAATAGCGGACGTGGCACGATAGGTTGGGTTAAATTACGCTTGGTTAGGTTAGATTAGGTTACGTTTGGTTAGTGTGGCTTTGACGTATGTGCTGCACCCTGCTATTCGGTGGATTTCTTCGCTCTACTGTGTTCTAGTGGGTCTTCCTTGTCTGTGGGGAGAGCAGCAGTATCGTTCTCGGCACGCTAGTTTGTCTTAGGCTAAATTCTGCTATGTTCTGTTGGTTTGGGTTAGGTTCAGGTAGCTACGACTTTCGTGATGTACACAGCGATTACATGGACTTGTGCGTTCTACTCTCCACTAATGAGTTCTGCCTGTCTCTGTGGAGGCCAGCAATAGAGGTCGCGGCACGTTGGGCTGAGTTATGCTTCGTTTGGTTTGGTTAGCCTATGCCAGGTTTGGTTTGGGCATCCGCGTCTCCCGTGGCAAAAGCTGCTATTCTGTTGATCTCTGCGCTCAACATGTCCCTACTATACTCAGCTCGACTCGCTGGAGGCGAGCAATAGTGGTAGTGGCACGCTTCGTTAAGTTATGTTACGTCACGTTATGTCAGGTTATGAAGGCTCGGTTAGGATTTCTTTGACTCTTGTGCTATAAAATGCAAGTCGGTGTATTACAGCGCTCTGCATTGCTCTACCATACTCTGCTCGTCTCTGGGGAGGCGAGCAATAGCGTTCGGGACACGTAAGTTTGGGCTACGTTACGATTGGTTAGGTTAGATTAGGTCAAGTTATGCTGGGGTATCTACTGCTTGTCTGCTACTCACAGCAGTCCAGGGGATATCTGCGCTCTAACGTGCTCTAATAGGCTCTGTTTGGCTCTTCGGAGGCCAGAAATATTGGACTCGTCGCGTCACGCTTGGTTACACTACATTTGGATATGTTAGGTAAGGACAGGTTAAGCCAAGTTATGTCTGTCTCTTGTACTATACGCTGAAGTGA
>NW_016921039.1:0-527 GCF_001483705.2 Eufriesea mexicana
TTCGCTCTGGGGAAGCCAGGAGTAATGCTCTCCGCGAGTAACGTTTAGCTAGGCTACGTTTGCCTTGGTTACATTTGTTCGGATTTGGTTCGGATGGACTTGGCTTTTCCGTCATACATTGCGATTCTTCGGATTTCGATGTTCTACCCTCCTCTAATATTTTCTGCTCCGGTAAGGGAACGACAGCAATTGTGGCTGCGGCACGTTGGTTTGAGTTAGGTTACGTTTGGTTATGTTACAGATTGCTTGCTTAGTATAGGGTATCTTAGACTTTTGTGCCTTACACCTGAACGGTGGACTTTTTCGCACTGATGCTCTCTAATATTTTCTGCTTGGCCCTTGGGATGCCAGCAACAGTGGTCACGGCAAGTTGGAAAGGGATATGTTACGTTTGGTTAGGTTAGGTTAGGTTTTGCTCGGTTAGGATAGCTTTGGCTTTCGTGCCATACTATGCTCTTCTGTGGACTTGTTCGCCCTTCCGTGCTGTAGTACATGCTGCGTGGCCCTGTGGATTCCAGCATTAGTGG
>NW_016921040.1:0-239 GCF_001483705.2 Eufriesea mexicana
TCTACATTACTCTACTATTCTCTGCTCGACTCTGGAAAGGCGAGCAATAGAGGCCTTGGCACGCTATGTTGGGTGCGGTTATGTTAAGTTTGGTTAGTGTGACCTTGACTTTCGTGCTATATACTGCTTTTCGGTGGGCTCCTGTGATCCACAGTGCTCTGATGCATTCTGCTTGACTACGGGGATACCAGCAGCTGCGTTCGTGGCACTTTATTTTGAGTTATGCTACGTTTGGTTAG
>NW_016921041.1:0-283 GCF_001483705.2 Eufriesea mexicana
ACATTGCCGTTCTATGGATTTCAGCGCTGTGCTCTCCTCTAATATCTTCTGCACGGCGCAGGGGAGGCCAAAAATTGTGGTTGCGGCACGTCAGGTTGAGTTAGCTTACGTTTTGTCGTGTTAGGTTAGGATACGTTTGGTTAGTATGGACTTGACCTTTGTGCCATACGCTGCTGTTCTGAGGATTGCTGCGCACTACTGTCCCCTATCGCATTCAGTTTGACTCTGGGGACGCCTGCAATTGTGGTCGCGAAGCGTTACGCTGAGTTAAGTTTCGTTCGGT
>NW_016921042.1:0-3841 GCF_001483705.2 Eufriesea mexicana
CGCCGTGTTAGGTTGGGTTAGGTTACGTTTGGGTGTGTTACGTTTTGTTAGGTTAGGATAGGCTACTAAGACTATCGTGCTTTACACTGCTCTTCCGTGGATTTCTGTGATCGACGGTGCTCTGCCACATTCTGCTTGGATCTGCGGAGACCATGAGCAGCGGTCGCTGCGCGTCATTTTGAGTTAAGCTACGTTCGGTTATGTTAGGCTATGTCGCGTTTGGTTAGGATATATACGGCGTTTCGTGATATTCGCGGCAACGCGATGGACTTCTGCGCTCTACAGTGCTCTAGGCTGTTATGATTGGCTCTGTGGTGGCCAGCAATAGTGGTCTCGGCGCGTTAGATTTAGTTATGCTACGTTTGCTTTTGACAAACTTGGCTATGCTGGGACAGAACAGGGTAGACTTTTGTGCCATACACTGCTATGCGGTGGATTTCTGCCCTCCACATTGCGCTACTATACGCCGCTCGATTCTACGGTGGCGAACAGTAGTGGTCCTGGCACGCAAAGTTGAGTGAGGCTACGTTCAGTCAGGTTACGCTGGTTTGGGTTACATATGGGTAGCTTTGACTTTTCCTCCATACATTGCGATTTCATTGATTTCTGCGCTCTACACTCTTCTAATGTGTTCTGCTTAGCACTGCGGAGGCCAGCGATAGTGGCTTCGGCACGTCATGTGAAGTTACGTTATGTTCGCTTATGTTACCTTTGGTTAGGTTATGAAGGGATATATTTGCCTTTTGTGCTATACACTGCTATGCGGTGGATGTCTGCGCTCTACTGCGCCATAATAAGCTCTGCTTTGCTCCGAGATGACAGCAACGGTTGTCTCGGCACTTTAGGCTGTGTTCGGATACGTTAGGTTAGGTTAGTTTAGTCTGGGGTAGGTTAGGATAGTCTTCACTTTTCTGCTATGCAATGCCATTCTTTGGTCTCCTGCGCTCTACTCTCCTTTAATATGCTCTGCTTGCCGATGCAGATGCCACCAATAGCGGACACGGCTCGTTAGGTTTATATAGTTTACTCTTGTCTTGGTAAGTATGGGTCGGGCAAGGTAAGGGTACCTTTGACGTTTGCGCTGTTCGCTCTTGTTTCGTGGCTTCCTGCGTCCTACTATGCTCAAGTGTCTTCTTCTTGGCACTAGGGATTCAGTAGTAGTGGTCTCGGCACGTTAGGTTGAGTTAGGCTGCGATCGGTTATGTTATGTTTAATTGTGTTAGGTTGGGATAGTTTTGGCGTTCGTAGTATACACTGTTATTCGGTGGATTTTTGCGCTCTACTTAGCTCTACCGTATCTTGCTTGGCCCTGGGCTGTCCAGCAATGGCGACCGCGGCGCGTTATGTTGATTTTGGCTTCGTTTGGATATGATATGTTGGTTTGGGTTAGGTTGGGTATATCTGAATCTTCTGCTATATATTTCGATTCTATGGATTTCTAAGCTATACTCCTGTCTGATATGTTATGCTTTGCTCTGGGGAGAGTAGCAGTTGTGGTCTCGGCACGCTAGGTTTTATTAGGTTACGTTTGGTTTCGCTACGTTTAGTTAATTTAGGAAGGGGAACTCTGACTTTTGTGCTAGGCACTGTTATTCGGTGGACTTCTGCGCTCTACATTGCCCTACCTTACTCTGCTCGACGCTGGGAAGGGCAGCAGTAGTGGCCTCGCCGCGCTAGTTTGAGCTGGCTACATTTGTTTGTGTTACGTTTGGCCTGGCAGGGAAGGATATGTTTGACTTTTGCGCTATGCAATGCTGTTCGGCGGATTTTTGCACTCTACTGTGCTCCAATATGCTCTGCCTGGCTTAGGGGCGGCCAGAAAAGGTGGTCTCGGCACGCTAGGTTTATTTAAGCTATGCATGGCTAGGTCACATTGGTTTGGGTTAGGCTTGCATAGTTTCAACCTCCGTGGTATACACTGTTACTCGGTGGATTTCAGCGCTCTACAGTGCTCTGCTTAACTCTGGGATGGCCAGCAATAGCAGTCGCGGTACATTCGGTTGAGTTATGTTACGTTTGTGTGTGTTACGATTGGTTTGGTTTGTAGAGGATAGCTATGACTTTTGTGGTACACAATGCTATTTGGTGGATTTCTACGCTCAACGTTGCCCTATCCAGTCAGCTCGACTGTTGGGTGGCCAGAAATATTGGTCTCGTCAAATTAGGTTCAGTTATGCTTCGTTTGATTAGGCTACGTTTGCTTGGGTTAGGATAGTATAGCTTAGACTATCGTCGTATACACAGTTACTCTGGACTTCTGCGTTCTGCTGCGCTCTACTGTAATCTGCTTGGCCCTCGATCGTCCAGCAAGAGTGGCCGCGCCTCTGTACGTTGGGTTAGGCTTCGTTCGGTTAGGTTAAATTTGCTCGGCTTATGTTTGGATAGATATGACTTTTCTGCTACACGCTGCGGTTCTATGGATTTCGCCTTTCTACGCTCCTCTAATATGTTCTGCTTCGCTCTGAGGAGGCCAGCAATAGTGGTACCGCGTCAAGATAGGTTGAGATAAGATACGTTTGCTGGTGTTACTTTTGGCTAGGTAGGATAGTTTACGATTGACTATCGAGCATTACAGTGCTATTCGGTGGACTTCTGGACTCTACCGCGCTCCAACATGCTCTGCCTGGTACTGCTGAGGTCAAAAAATGCAATCGAGGCACGTTAGGTTGTGTTATGCTACGTTTGGTTAGGCTATGCTGGTATGGTTTGGGTTTGGATAGCCTCGACTTTCGTGGTATACACTGCAGCTCGGTGCATTTCTGCGCTCTACTGTGCTCTACTACACTCTAGCCGACACTGCGGAGGCCAGCAACAGTGGTCGCGGCACGGTAGGCTTAGTTAGGTACGTTTGGTTAAGTTAAGTTTGCTTAGCTTTGGACAGAGTAGCTTTGACATATCTGCTACGCACAGCGATTCTATGGATCTCTGGGCTCTACTGTCCACTAATATGTGCTCTTTGCTATGGGGAGGTCAACAATAGTGATCGCGTCACGTTCGGTTGCGTTATGCTACGTTTGCTTATGCTAAGATTGGTTAGCTTAGGAGAGGCAAGCTTTGACTTTTGTGCCATACAATGCCATTCGACGGGTTTCTGCACTCTGCTGTGCTCTAATATGTTCAGCTCGGCTATGGGAGTGCCATCAATAGTGGACTCGGCTCGTTAGGTTTAGTTAATTTTCGTTTGGTTGTGTCATGCTATATTAGATAAGGTCATGGTGTCATTGACGATTGTGCTATTCGTTGCTATTTGGTGGCTTCCTGCGCTGTACTGTGCTCTAGTGCGTTCTGCTTGTCTCAGGGGAACCCAGTAATAGTTGTTTCGACACGTTAGTTTAAGTAAGGTAACGTTTGGTTTTATGATATAGGTCAGGATATGATAGCACCGACTTTGTGGAGACTATCAATAGTGGTTGCTGCCCGTTAAGCTGGGATAGGCTACTCACGTTGGGTTAGCTTAAGTCACGTTAGGTTACGTTACCGCCACTCTTGTGCTTTACACTGCAATGCGGCGGATTTCTGCGCTCCACTGTGCACTACTATATTCTGGTTGGTTCTGTGGAAGGCAGCAGTAGTGGTCCAGGCACATTAGGTCGGGGACGGTTGCGCTCGGCGATGTCGCGTTTGGTTAGGTTAGGCTAGGATATCTCTGCCTTTTGTGCTACACACTACTATTCTTTGGGTTTCTGCGAACTACAGTGATCTAATATGATCTGCTTTGTTCTGGGGAGGCCAGAAATAGTGGCCGCCGCGGGTCAGGTTAGGTTACGCTATTTTTGGTTAGGTTATGTTTGTTTGGGTTAGGATAGGATATCTTTGACTTCTGTTTTGTACACTGTAATGC
>NW_016921042.1:3959-5472 GCF_001483705.2 Eufriesea mexicana
ACGTCAGGCTAAGTTAGGTTATCTATACTTCTGTGCTTCATACTGCAGTGCCGCCGACTTCGGTGATCTACTGTGCTCTAGTATATTCGGCCTAGCTCTGGGGAGGTCAGCAGTATTGGTGTAGGGGTGTTCGGTGGAGTTAGGTTTCGTATGGTTATGCTACGTTTGGTCAGGTTAGGCTAGGACAGCTTTGACTTTTGTGCCATGAACTGCTATTCGGTGGATTTCAGAGATCTACTGTGAACTAATAAGCTTTGCTTTGCTCTGGGGAGGCCAGAAACAGTGGCTGCGGCGCGCCAAGTTGTGTCAGCTTACGTTTCGTTAGGATAGGTTTGTCTGGTTTAGGATAGGATATCTTTGATTTTTGTGCTGTGCACGGAAGTACGGTTGATTTCGGCGCTCTCCTGTGCTCTAGTATGATCTGCTTGGCTCTGTGGAGGCCAGTAATGGTGGTCTCGACAAGTTAGTTTGGGATAGGCTACGCACGCTTAGGTTATGTTACATAAGGCTTTGTTTGGATAACTTCGACCTTTCTGCGGTACACTGCGTTTCTATGGATGTATGTTCTCTACTATCCCCTAATATGTTCCTCTAGTCTCTGGGGAGGCCAGCAATGGTGGTCGCGTCACGCAAGTTTGAATCAGGTTGCGATTGGGTACGTTGCGATTGATCAGGTTAGGAGGGGCCAGCACTGACTTTTGTACTATACACTGCTATTCGGTGGATTACTACCATCTACATTGCTCGACTATACTCTACTAGACTCTGTGGTGGCGAGTGATAGTGGTCGCAGCACGTTCGTTCGACTTATGCTACGTTTGGTTATGTTACGTTTCGGTAGGGCGGGAGAGGATACCATTGACTTTTGTGCTATACACTGCTCTTCGGAGGACTTCTGCGCTCCAGTGTGCTCTTGTATGTACTGCTTGGCTCTGGAGTGGCCAGCAACAGTGGACTCGGCAAGTTAGTTTGAGCTATGCTACGTTCGGGTATGTCACGTTTGGTGAGGTTAGGATATGATAGTCCAATCTTTTGTGCTATAATCTGCTGTCCGCGGATTTCTGCACTCTACTCTCATCTAATATTCTCTGCTTGGCTCTGGGGAGTCCAGCGATGGTGATCTCCTTACGTTAGGTTGTGTTAGTTTACGTTCGGTTAGGTTAGGTCTTGTCATGTTGGGTTAGGACATCTTCGGCTTTCGTGCTTTTCACTGCAATAGGTTGGGTTTCTCCGGACTACTGTACCCTAGTACATTCTGCTTTCCTTTGTGGGGCCAGCAACAGTGGCCTCCTCATGTTAATTTGAGTTAGGTTACGCTTGGCTATGAAAAGTTTGGCTAGGTTAGGATAGGCTACTTTGTCCTTTGTGCTGTACACTGCTATTCGGTGTGGCTCCGCTCTCTAATGTTCAGTGATATGCTCTGCTTGGCTTCGTCGCGGCCACAAATAATGGTCTCGACACGTTAGGTTCAGTAAGGTTGCGTTTCTTTATGTTAGGTTAGGAAGGCTCTGTT
>NW_016921043.1:0-229 GCF_001483705.2 Eufriesea mexicana
ATGGCAAGTACAGCCATCTACTTGCCAGAGAATAGGTCTATTCAAAATCTATAAACTGTTATTACATGGCGAATAGATCGCCTAACGCCTTCAATCCAATGGCAAGAACAGACATCTGCTTGCTAGAAAATAGGTCTATTCAAAGTCTATAACCAGTTATATCTTTTTGAATAGATCGCCTAACGATTTCAATCCAATGTCAGGTACAGCCGTCTACTTGCCAGAGAAT
>NW_016921044.1:0-9141 GCF_001483705.2 Eufriesea mexicana
GAATTAACATGATCACTGAATACATTAATGCATTGGCGTTAGTGCTACGTAGATGGCCATATTCCCCTGAGGATGCAACCCTAGATATTGTATCGTCCACTGTGAATGTCTCTTGCGATAATAGATATAGCGATTTCTTATTCTAGAAATGCTATGATAGTTAAATGATCAGAGAGTAGATTAACCCAATGGCTGTAGTACTGCGTAGGTGGCTATGTACGGATCGGTAATGTAGACTGTTAACATCTCTAGTGATTTTTGAAGTAACCATTTATCATTATACAATTGCTATGTAATTTTCATGATAGGTGAGTGGATTAATCCATTGCGTATAATACTTTGCCCACGGCTATAGTGAGTACTGTAATTTGGATTGCTGATGTATCAAGCGACAATCCATCTATCAATTGAGCAATGAAGAAATGCTACAGAGCTTACAATATCAGTGAATAGATTAATGTTATGTATAGAATACTGTGTAGATGGCTATAACCTCTACCATTCACTTAACAGATGATGTCTCCAGATATGAAAGATCCATCTTTTCATATTTCTTGAATTGCTGCGAAACTTATATATTAACTGAATAGATTCATTCAATGGCGTTATTAATGCTTATGTGGCTATATTTCCGCTAAGGCAGCAGCACTCAGTACTGTATTCTCAACTTTGAATATCTGTAGCGGCAATTGATTTAGCCATTGATTATCCTTGAATTGCTATGAAAGGTAAATTGTCAGTGAATATATTGATGCAATGGCTATAATACGGCGTAGGTGACTATACTA
This sequence comes from Eufriesea mexicana, assembly GCF_001483705.2. Taxonomy (NCBI): domain Eukaryota; kingdom Metazoa; phylum Arthropoda; class Insecta; order Hymenoptera; family Apidae; genus Eufriesea; species Eufriesea mexicana. The sequence goes on from NW_016921044.1 coordinate 789, forward strand.
CGTACTGCTTTGTTGAATGTTATCATCTTTAGCAATAATTGATCTACTGACTATTCATTCTAGAATTGCTACAGAAATAAATTCTTCAGTTTGAAGATTGAACCACTGGCTATAGTGCTGCGTATATTCATACCCTCAGTAATTGATTGTTCAATGCTAGTATCTCTAGCGGCAATCGACCTATCCAATAATCCATCTCTTACTGATATAAACCATAGGCGATCCGTGTATACATTAAACCAATGGCTACAGTACGGTGTAGATGACCATACCCTGTGCTGTAGTGTTAATTCTAATATCACCAGCAACAATTGGTCTATCCATTGGTCATTCGAGAACTGCTATATAATTCATGCGATCAGTGAATCAACAATTCCAATGGCTATAATACGCTGCTGAGGGTTATACTTTGTTGTCTATTGTCAATTGGCAACTTGTCGAGGGATAATTTATATGCACACCGATAATTCTAGAATTGCTGTGGAATAATGATCATAACTGTATAGAATAGCACAAGGGCTTTAGTGTTTTGTAGCCGACTGTACTGATGATCTTTCTAGAACTGCTATGGAACTTAAATGGACAGAGGATATATTAATACAATTGCTACGGTACGGTGAAGATGGCTATACTCAGTAGCGCATTGCTAGTTGTTAATTTTTCCGGCGATAATTGATCTATACGATGGTACTTCTAGAACTGTTATAGTATACAGGTGACCAGTCAATAGGATAATTTTAATCGCAATTGTACTGTATTGATGGCTGTACACAGAACTGTACTGTCGGTTGTTAGATGTCCCTTCCGATAATTGATCTATCCATTTATGATTCTAAAATTGCTGTTAAATCTATGTATTCTGTAAACAGATTAATCAAGTGACACTTACAGAGCGTAGACGGGTACACACAGTACGGTATTTTCGACTGCCAATTTCGCTAAAAATAATTGATCCAAACATGGACCATTGTAGAATACCAATAGAATTAATATTATCTGCGAATAGATTAGTTCAATTACAATGGCACTTAGAAGATTTCATTACCCAGTACCGTGTTTTCACTTGGTTATACCTCTAGCAATATGTGATACATCCACTGGTCATTCTAAAATATCTGTGGAAGGCATATCATCAGTGAATAGATTTATCCAAGGGCTACAGGAACGTGTAGGTGGCTATACTGATTAAAGCATTGTTAATTGTTACTTCTTTAGCGATGATTTATCTAGTCATAGGTCGTTCAATAGGTTATTAGACAATATATATGCCCATTGAAAAGGTTACTCAAATGACAACAGCACAGTATATTTGGCTACACTCAGCACTTTATCTTCAATTGTTAATATCTCTGGCGATAATTGACCCATCCTTTGACCGTTCTAGGATTGCTATAGAATTCAGGTGGCCAATGTGTACGTTAATACAATCGCTATATAATTTTGTAGGCAGATATACCCACTTCCGTATTGCCAATTTTTGTTATCTCTGGCTATAATTGATTTACCCCTTCGCCATTCTATCGACCTTATATAATTTGGACGACCAGCAAATAGATTATACCAATGCAAATTATATTGTGTAGATGGCTATAGCCAGTACTGTATATTCGCATGCTAATATCTCCAGCCATAATTGATCATTCTGAAATAGCTATTGTATTTAAAGACCAGTGAATACGTTAATCTAATGGCAATGATGCTAATCATTTGTATTTAGCGCTCATGTATACTCCGCTGCGCTCTGTTGCACTTTGGTGCTCACTGCAATGGTCCGCCCTGTATAGGTTTGGGAAGATAGTGTTTACAAGGTTAGGTCAGATTAGGGTAATACATGATTCTGCTTTATTCGCTGCAACACGATGGTGTCCGTTGCTTTACTATGCACTGCTCTTTTCTGCTGTGCTACGATTCGCACGGATATGTTCTACTGTAGTAAGATTAGGTTGTGCAACGATGGATAATGTTAGGAAAGTATCTGTGCTATGCGCTGCCACCAGAGGTATCCGGCTATTTAATCTGCAGTGCTATGTTCTGCTGTACACAACTGCACTCTGCTGTGCTCAACCATGGACGGACTAGGTCGGGTTACCTTGTGTTTGGAATCTGTGCTGTTCGCTAGTATCCTCTGGTATTCGGCGCATTACAGTGCTCTCCTGCTACCAGCCTCGTTTCCCTGCATACCGCTGGTCACAATTGCAGTTGGGTTAGGGAAAGTAGTGTACATGAGGTTAGGTTATGCCAGGCTTGGGTTGGTTAAATTAGGTTAGGTGGCGGACCTGTATTCTTCGCTGCTGTTCAATGCATTTTGCGCTTCGCAGATGCATTCTGCGCTTTCCAACGCTCTGACATGCACTGCTGCAGTTAGTCTTTATTGCGTCAGGGTAGGAAAACTTTATTTAAGTTATGTGGGCTTAGGCTCGGAATTTGTGCTATTGGCTGCTGTTCAGTGGTTTATGGCACTTCACGGTGTTCTGCTGCCCTATCATGCGCTTTCCTGCTCTCTGCGTTGCACTGCTATGTTTGGGATAAGTTATATTATGCTCAGTTGGGTTACGTTAGGAGTCTGTGCTAACATCGGCTATTCGTTGGTATACGGCGTATTACGATACCCTATTGCGCTCCGTTTTCTTTTGCTCCGTTTGGGTTTAATGTTATTATTCTTAGGTTCATTGTTAGTAGCGGAATCTGTATTACTAGCTTATACCCCGCGGTGTCCTGCGCTTTACCCTGCTCTTTTGAACACTGCTACGCCCTGCTGTGATATGCCACGCTATCCTGTGCTTTGACGTGGTGGTGTTTATATTCGGACCACCCCAGTCCAAAACTCTGCTAATCGGTGTTATTTGGTGATAACCGACGCTATACTGTGGCCCGCTGCGCTCTGCAGCACTTTCACGAGCTCTGCCTTGCTCCTCTTTGCTTAGGATAGATGGGGAGGGATTTTTAATGTTTGTTTAGATTTCGATGTGTTGGTTGTGGTTAGGTTATGTAAGGGTAGGGAACTCTTACATTTGATGCATTTGCGTGATATCATTAACCAAGCTGTGCTCTGCTGTGCTGTTCGAAGCGGTGCTAGTCTATTTTACTCTTCGGCGCTCTACCGTGCACGACTGCCCTCAGCTGTGATTTCCTGTGCCCAGTTGCCCTTCCTGCGCTCTGCTGTGCACTGCTGTGGTTAGTATCGGTTACAGAGGAGCATGTCATTTGAGGAACATGTGCCATTCGCAGTTGTTCATTGGTATTCGGAGCACAACTGGACCATGCTGTGCTATTCTTCTCCCTCGTGAGCCCTACAGCAGTCAGCCGCATACTGCTGTGCTCTGTTCTGTTTGCGGTTTTATCCAATACAGTGCCGTGCACTGAAGTGCTGTGCTGTGGTAGCATCACTTCTCGGGGTGGTGCTGTCCTGGGTAGTAGTGTGCTGAGCTGTGCTGTGGTATTCGGTGCAATTTATTGCCCTGCGTTGCTGTACTACGTTCTCCAGCGCGCTGCTATGGCAGTAGAACTAAATAATTTCATGCACAAGTAACCGATGTGCTCTATTTCCATCCAGATGCGCCATCCAAGCCAGATGACGCTTGTGGAGGGCGAGAACAGTAACAGTGTGTAAGAATTCAACGGCTCATTCCGAAGAAGTACCGACTCCGCACAGCACACTTCCCTCCTTTTTTCTTGAATATGAATAGGCCTGTTAGAGTGTAATTCCAGCTTTTCACTGTAAATATCGTTTTTGTCCGTGCTTCGAGCTTCTGATACCAGGAGCAATGGGAAATGAAAAATGGAAATCGGAAGGGTAGAATAATTACGATAATTAAGTCAGTATTGGATGCTACTTAATCCGAAGTTCGTACAGCTTGTTGGTGGGAATTCGTTCCATTTGTAGGTCAAGGGAAATTGCATTAATATTACTACTTTATGCGTTGGTGGCGAAATTAGGGTAATTGTATAAAGAAAAAGTAGACATGCAGTTAACAAAAGGAGCACAGTGCCTCAATCAATATGTTACCAACTATTATAGTCGTCATTACTCAAGAATATAGCGAATGATGATTGTGTTTAATACAATAATTGATCACATCCATAGCATTAATCAATTGGCAGATTTCAATCATCTTTGTAATGAAATTAATTAATTACTTGATTGAATTAATTCCAAAATTCTGCAGTCTGCACTTCGCCCGGTATGAAACATGTGCACGTATTTCTGATGTAGCATATGCGTAGTACGCTTCAAAGTGAGTCATATATCTTTTATATTCCCGTGGTTTTCAAGCATGACGATGTTAGTTTGTTGAATTAGGTGGCCGCATTAAATAACAGAATATTATTAATATTATTACGTAATACCTATATAACTCGTCCATAAAACCCAAAGCGCTACAAACGCTCAAACTAATCGTTAACTTCATCCCACCATTCAAGCTCAACCCTTTGCACTCCACTACTGCTTAGGAGGTGCACTTTTCTACCTTGCACTCGATTCTGTAGAAAAGAGTCAGTAATCCTCGTACCTGATAAATCAAAAAAATAGTGGAGAAGAGAGCGTCCTCCTTTTTTCTTCCGAGCACCTTTCCTTCAGCCTCGTCTTCTAGCCTACTCTTTCCTAGTTCCATTCCATAATGCCGCCCGTCTTTCCGTTATGCGTTTACCCTAGCATCTTCATTATATCTCCTTCGAATCCAAAATATCCACAACACCTCGATTCAGTCAATTAATTAGTACTTATTGGACACAATTTGAACTACATTCTCCATCGCCATCGAGACGCAGGCACCAAGGTATTACGACGGATTCGGGGAACTGGAGGGCATGTGAAATCTCTATGACTGTCAAACTTTGTACTCGTCTCAACGAATGAATTTATTCCGGGCTGTGGTTGTTGGAACTTCGGGAGGAACTTCGGGAGGAACTTCGGGATAGTTGTCATCGCACCGTACGCGACGAAATTACAGCACAGCCTGCAGGCATCTATGCTCCATATATCGAAATTCACTGTACGCACGTGTCGCATACGTATTCGCGTAGTGTCTTCAGTCCTTAACTACGAAAACGAACATTAATTACCGTCTACAACTCCTTCTACCAATTTCACCGGTTTATGTGAAAAATCGCGGGAACGTAATACTGCACGGCGAATGAGTCCAAAAGAAGACAGAGCAAAGAGGATATGATTTTCAAAAGCCTCTCTCAAAATCTTCTATAATTCAATGTGGTGAGTACGAATCTAGACGCAAATACTGTTCGCCGTGTCACGTTTATGAAACATATAAAAAAAAGGAATTCATTTCTGATATCTTTATATTTATCCTTAAATAATATTCTGAAAACGGTAACTGTTCCTTCAAAGTATATATCAATCGCTTTGTGTAACGCAAACGTTGCCCTCGGGAATCGAATTCGTTTACAATCAGAAATAGCGTTTCTTTACCTAGATATACCGCTCAGAATTTATTGCGAAAGAATGAAAATTATTGTGTGAACTATCGTCTTGTCGCAAGATGTAGCTATTGCTGTGTCATTTCATGGAGAACTTCGACCTCTTTTGTGTGCAAAATGGAAGTTTATGTCTAGATGCAGAGTGTAAATGGTATTGAATTATAGTTATCGTCTCTTTCGTCCTATATAGGTACCCTATGAATAATTTTCTCGCTTGTTCTGCCTGATATGAATATTTTCATATAGATGAAAGATTGAATTAAGACAAACTTTGCAGTGCATGTTCCCGCATAAGCGGTATTTAATTTTAATTTTTAATATGTGCAGAGACAACAGAAAGAAGTGGATCTGTGAATATGAAATAAAAATACTTTCGTGGAACCAAACGGTATAGTTAATGCCGCGGAATGATATTTCTCGGTATTATTAAATATATAAGTGGACATGGGCAACAGTTGCGATATTCGTGAAAGTGATTCAGATAACTTAGATTAGACTTGTAAGGTATAGTATATAGGTTTGTATGAAATATTGAGGAATACGTTATTCCATTATTTCAGAATGAACGTAAGGAAGTGGTTGTATTTTAAACTTAGTAGAATAACGTAGTTTTCAGTTTTTTTAAATTACGACAATATATTCCTGTAATATGCAAGTTAATTCGGCGGTGATAATTTGGATTCAGCCGAAGGTCTATATATCGGTAAAATTCTACCTACGAAAAGCTTTATTGAGTGCTTTAGCATACAATAAGTGTACTTCTCTTCCCTTAAAATCTGTTTTCAATAACTTGTAAATATCGGATTTCTCCATAATTCAACATACCTGTCTCTTTAACCCGGCTCCGGAGTCGATTGATTTCGCAACGTATTCTGCAACTATTAAATTATACAGCAAAATTTAAGGAGCAAACTTTCTTTCAATATATGCACAAATAAACAATAGCAACAAAATGTCTTTACTGCAATGAATTTCATAAACAGCCACAAATCTGCCATTAATGATCGCCCACGATCTCGTGTATTCAAATTCAGCCACGAAATTTCTGCAAACGACATCAGCTCGAGGTAAAGACCTGTAACACACGAATTACGCCAGGTAATGGAATCGCAAATAATTCTAGTATGAAGAGACGATCGCTGTGCAGGAATTCGTGCAATGAAGTTTTGGCCACAGTATTCGAGGCGGTGTGGACGAAATAAGAATGGTACACTGTCGATCGGTGTGGAGGATGATAAACGAATGCTAATGAAGTGTTAACTACACCAGCTACTTAGTATGGGCCCAGCTGGGCCAACGATTGCGCTCATTCCTTCGATTCCCCTGTGTACGTATGCATGTGTGATACTTTTCATCTTTCTGTAATACCGTCTATTCCTTCTAGTCCTCCCTTTCTCTCCCTCCCTTTTTCCCCTTGCAACCGCATGGCCATGGCAGGTACACGTGACGGAGCTTCACCACAAGGAATCACGAGATTCGATGTGTACATGCATACTCGTGAAAGGATCGAAAGTTCCTTCCGCCTTCTTCTACAAGTATTTTATGGTACGTAGGTGTTAATACGAATTTGGTGACGAAGCGCATGAAAGTGCTACTGGTAAATATGAAAATGTGAAAGATTACATTTGTCCCCATTTTGAGTAGCCATTTAAGAAGGTATTTTGAGAATACTTTATATGCAGGAAAATTATTTATAGTACTGGAGTTAGTATTGTATAAATTGCTTGGATTTATTATGCACTTTAAGAAAGGAAGCTTGATGGACTTAGTATAATGAGCTTAGCACATTCATATGAACATAAAGTTCAGAATGACATTTTGGCGACAGGAGCAATGAAATGAGAAATGATGTGGCGATAGTAATATTGCATATTATGCCTCTAAAATACTTTATTACGTGCTTCCTAGGTAATATGAATTAACGCAGCCTCACGTTAATAATATGATATTACGTATAACGTTTCCGAAGACATTTGTTGCACTGGGGTAAAACTCTAAAGTTTTAGAGACCAAATTTATTTCAAGCCATATGGCTTTAGATGAATTAATTAGCCATGGTCAGTAGTAATTAAATATAATATCCTCTGCGATTCATACTCCTCATGGCATTATTCAATAGACCGCTACTTTTTGAAGACAACACCAGTGATTACTTCTAAGGGCAGATAATTATTTTTCGTAAGAAGGAGGCAAACAAATTCTAAGTTACAAATTAACACTCGCTTCAAATAAAATAAGTTATACATGCTGAAAATAAAGTTGTTAGTCGATTTAATGCCGTTATGGCTGATTAAATATCTTTTAACAATATCCTGATGTCGATATATACAAATCTTCAACGTGCATTAAAAATTATATTTATTCTGATTACTAGTGACATTGAAACAAAAGGTTTAGTTTCGAAATAATGAATTGCACTGCTTAAAATTGAAATTAAATTGGTTCTAAAATTGATGCAGCGGAGCATTGGTTATACCGGTGAACTGAGAATTCTCTACAAACTTAAATAGGAGCAGATATTCCTAAAAATATAGGTCAATCGTTTACATAACCATGGCCAGTAAGTGCAGCTCACATGCTTCGTTGACAGCAATACGACACACGTGTAAGTTCAGATTGCGTGTAAAGCGTTCGAGCCTGTATCCCATCGAATCAATAGCGTACTCGATATACAGTTATTGACAGAATTCGTTTAAAACGTGCCATCAAACGCGCACAAGTATACTCAAAGAAACGAATTCAAGGTGTGGTAACCCTATGCGTAACTATGTATCTATTTTAAGAGAAGTAATAGATTTAAAGCATAGAAAGTGCAATAGATAGAGAATTAGGTATATTCCTTACAATGGTCATTACATCAGTGAATATCAATATTTCACTAAAGAATTGAAGCATAATTTTGAACTAACATCATCCA
>NW_016921044.1:9456-32684 GCF_001483705.2 Eufriesea mexicana
CCTCGTAAGTAATGACGCAATCGGTCAGGTATTACGCCTCGTCCAGGCTCCATCCATTCTAATAATCGTTCCGAGCCGGTGCGTCAACCGCTGGTGAACTCCAGACACGTTAGTGTCGAATTGCCGATCGATTTGTTACGGCGGAATTTGTCACGGTCACAAACACAGCAGTGGGGATAGCCAGCCCGCATTCCATCGAATAAATATCGTATTCGATATCCAATTCTTGACAGTATTCGTTTAGAACATGCGATCAAACACGCACAAGTATACTCAAAGAAACGAAAGCCATGATATCGCGGCACTGTGGAAGTTATGAACTTTATCAAGCTTGATAATGCATGTGGAGTGGTTAATGCTATACCTGAGAAATAATCCTGAGTCGCCATAGCAAGCAAATGATGGACATACATCAGTCAAATTATTTTAGAGTTCATGTTTGCTCAAGATAAGAATTATTCATTTTGTAATCAAGGTTCCTGGTAACCTCGTGCTGACCAATCATATTATCGCCTTTATTCCACATTCGTGGCAGAGTATATCTTCGTAGCCCCTCTGCTTTCTCACCTTCTCACTGCTCTTTTCTAAGTTTTGCTTTCTTGTTTCGTTTATCTTCGAACCTCCAATGAAGATTGTTGCAAGTTCTACAACAGTTTGTTTGGAAACTGACGAAAATTAGGAGGTCGGTTGCGTTTAAACAAATATCTGAAGTATAACATGCCTGAGAATACGAGAAGGGTATCTGTGATTGCTGTAGATAGGTTGAAGGATGACAAGGATATAGAATTTATACGTTTGCTTAGGAATTTGAAATTGTTAACTGATCAAAATGCATTGTTAACATTAGAACCATCAACCTGTAACTAGTGCCTACATATCATATACATTATTGATGGCAATTAACCATTTGCACTCTACGACTTTTTGGCCATAGACGGAGAGGATTTCCAAGATTTTCCGTTATATCGCTGAGGATAATTTTCGGAGCAGGTATAAGTAATCCTATGGTAATTAGCACGTACAGCCACTCGATTTCAATACCACGCACACCGTCACATTATATGGAATTTGGCATATTTATGAATATCGGGCTTCAAAATTTTATAAAATTTCATAGAAGTGCGCCTCTCGAGCGCAAATTGTCAAACGGGTATAATGAAGTTAAAAGAGCATACACAATTATGATCACAATCGAATAAGGACGATATTAATACAAATATCGGGCAGCGGTAATATTTGTTGACATCAACAACATAAACATGTGAGAATGACAGTAAAGTTATGAATTATTTCTTGGCTTACTGCAACGTTCAACACAGTATTGCAATATTACAGCCTTGTTCGACTTCGACGCTTAACTTCACATTTCTATAAAACGGCAATTACCTTCGACTTCAACTAAAGGTTAGCATGATCATATATGCTCATACCAATTTTTCCGACGCGTTACACATGTATTCCCCCACTGGCCTGTGCCTTGTATATTCGACCCTCATTCTCCCGGTAACCTTCGGAAAGCTACGAATACACGATGGAAAATGTGCGATACTATGTTCATTTTGCAATGAGCAACTGCACATCCTCGGCAATTGCTAAGACAGTGTATCTAAACCATGTCACCTTGTCCCCATTGGTAGTTCCACTGTTTAAACATGTCTTACTGTTCTTGTCACTGGTGATCTTTCTACGGAGTCTGTAGAGAATTCGAGTAAGTGTTTTTGACGAAATATATCAGGTAATTAATTTATAAATATAAATTCTTAGAAATGATTTATCTTGTCAGATTCAGCGAAGGATTAGGTAAAGTTTCATGTGGTACACTGGGTAATTAGTTTAGGAAAATAAATTGAAGGCAGAGGTTTCTTTCCCACGATATGCAGTGTTCGACAGGTATGCATAATTATGTTAAATTTGGTCTTAGCTGATTAATTCGAAAATATGCATCGCAGATATTAAGTGGATTGTTAAAATCCGTTTAATACGTTCACTGCATAAGTTTCTAATTCACACAGCTCTACGAAGCACGTAGTTTTGCCACACGAGTGTGGCGCAATCTATAATGTATATTGCAGGTTCGCGTAAAGGTATGATGAATAATTGTGCCACTGAAAATCTACGCTAATAGACCTTCATATGTTAGGGAGTGAAGGTGTGTGACGATGTTATGGATAACATTTGCCAAAATCTAAACGGGATTATTTACATGGGAATGCTGTAATTAAATTCGGTAGAAGTTAAAACCGTCTACAAATGTCTAAATCTAGGTACATGAAATGGAATTGAAGTTCGTAGATCGTGGTCCCAATCTTAACGGAGGGATTGATCCGCGAGCACAAACCTTTGCAAGAATCCGAAGTTCCTGTGATTATTGTTTCATCCGACATACCGCAATTGCCCTAAACGGTGAGAAAGAGTCTTGGAAAGCGTTCTCGTCTATTGACATAAGGGAGAGCAGTACGGACATTGATTGCAGCCTGACTCGTCCTTCTGGGGTAATCGTAATTACGTCACTCCCGTGAAACGTCATGGATTGCATTACTCACAACCTACGAAGGATAAGTATTACGCTAATTTGCTGAATGCAATCCATTTTGCCACGCGTCGCGGAAACGCGGTTTTCATCTCGTTCGTGCCAACCCTTTCATTGCTGCTAGTAAGGTATCTCGTAGTCTAAAAGTTCTAAAGGTATAGTTAATGTTAAGTTTGTAATTAACGTATGCAGCGGAAAATAAAATACTCGATATAGTTAATCGAGGCCTTAGTCCGAACAAGGTATTTAAGGATATTAAATTAATGATACTAATGTTAATTTAAGATCCCGGTACTCTGTTAGATAGTAAGTCAAACAAGTACAATGGATCATGAATTTTGATTTCATTAACTATATACTCCTTTCAAAGTTCATGTTGATGAGTATCTTCGTAGTTTACTGGTAACATACGATAGAATGCATACAATGACAGTCTCCGACTCCTAGTTACAGTAATGTCTTTTATTGTTGATGTCCTGTCGATAAAAGAATAGGTGTGGAACACATGCCAAATTTAGTATCCTAAACTTCATTAGAAAAGTTTCTGATCGCTTTATATTTTCGATGCACAAAAAGAACTAAGAAAGTTTCGAATAGATAGCAAATGTCGTAAACCTTGTACGTGGAATTTAGTATGGCATAGTTTTCCCAAAATGGACCTATGGAAAGCGATAAAAGTTACCAGGACTCACAACGTGGATGTGGCTACACATTGAGAACCGACATTCGCCCAAGCTGCGAAAACTACTGGTGACATCAGTTTCAAAGATATCTAATCTAACTTGGAGCGCAAGAAGTTAAAATGAAGCCACTGACACTTTATTACATTTCGTGTCCTACAAAAAATGTTTCGGATTGGTATACTAATATTTATACTCCACTGACGCAACGCTAATATGCTACATATCAACTGACTCTAATATTTCTATATTCTCAAAAATTTGGGGGTCAAATATGAAAAACGAGAGCAGAGAAGTACTACCTCATAATCGCGCCGGGCCTGATCGAGTTTGCGATTATTCAAAAACCCGACTAGCATACGAGGCGTACCTCTGTGTACAAGACGCTCCAGGTTCAGCATCACTATCGTGCCTATCCGACCTCAGCCATGGCCAACAATGACATAACTTAGCCGTGAACCGTGGTACTCCCCGAACCAATGAAACTCTCAGAGCCTCAACGAGGGTCCAGTGAGGCCTTGCAGGCGGATAGACATTACCTAATCCGGCCTCAAGTGGTAGAACTTTATCATCCCAAATGGTGTGGCCGCAGACACATGCCGGACCAACTAGAGGCCTATACCCCAGCAGCGTACGACCAGGGCTTCTGAAACTAGCATTCACCCAGAAGGAACAGGGGCACGAAGGTCATACTGGAATTTTGTACATAGCGAGATTGACAGTGGCTTGAATATGTGTTGCAAACGAGTCGTGACCATGACTTACGATGCATGGAATTATCGAGTACACGAAAGTATGTAACGTAGGCTAGTTGGTACTTAAGGACGATCGCGATTGTCGGGTGAACAATTACGTTCTATTTGGTAAACAGGAGGGATAACAGAGGAAGGATAGGGAATAGATGTATTCGCTGCAAGTTATGTAGCTGACCATTGTACAGATAACGCGCACGTGAGCCTTAACCTAGCAATCAACCTTATAACTATTTATAACGCCTTGGATATGAACACATGCATCCCTCGTCGTCCAACAGTATGTTCTATCATGTAACTAGCTGTGTCTAAACGCACGCATCCCTCGTCGTTCAATGAGGTATTCCAGATTAATGCTTGAAAAACCTGAAAGCTGAAAGGGGAATAATTTTATTTAAACGCAAACCCAAAAGAAAACGGGTTAGTTACAGGAAAGGGAATGGAAGCGAGACGAATAGTTTCCACAAACTTTAAGGAAATGGAAGGAGTAACCCATCGATGAAGTAGAAGTAGCCCGTCCATGGTATAGAACCGAATTCGAGATAACAAACCAACAATGAAAGCATTCGGAAATAGAAGTAGGTAGATTCCGAAATAAAGCTAGGGTGGGGGGTAATGTACATGCGGAGTGGACAATGACTTTCGTCTAGCCTGAAGATCTAGACTATGTCCACCATCAATCTCCACTCACCACCACCCTACCCCAACGCAACGTCCAACCTCTTTGCCGACGACCTCTTCGAAATCTTAGGTGTGACTATAAAGACGTCAAAACGACAAGTGAACTCGCGTTCAAACTAGTGAATTCAGATAATAAACCTGTAAAGTAGACATGTAAATTTGTCCTGGGAAGGAACTGATTAAAAAGGGAAACGATGAGACTTATTAAAGGCAACAACGAAATATCAGAAACGAAACGAGAATATAAAACCGAGAAAAGGCTGAATAAGGATTTATTTACCAGAGCCAGCTTGCCGAACATTCACCTTTAGGAGGGTCGCCGAGGGCCTACTGGTGAAGTCCTGGTAGTGCCTGGTCCAGACCCCGAGGTACCTCGTTCGAGCTCCGTCCGGCTAGAACCTGAGAAGTCGGTTTCAGAAATCGGCCGAGGATTGTCGAATTTTATCGATTTCGTTAATAATTACTTTTCCTCTGTGACAGTCGATATCCTCCTACCACTTCTATTCCTATTGTTAATGTATGATTCGGGATATTTGTAATTAACAATATCAACTAAATGTTAACAACGCATTCAATAATTTATTCAAAATGAGTTATACCATTTACTGGTTCTCTAAATTAAGGAATCCCCTTGTGCACGTTGTTATGTTAATTTAACCGCTTTACTTTTTATTTGTATGTTTCTCAGTTTCAGGATATATATTTTACCGTTCTATCAATACTGATGATCATCATAATAATGCCTTTGGGTAGTCCCTTCTTCAGAGAAATGTACAGAATACTACATTGTGAAGCAAATTCGTATTATATAACAAACATTTTAAAAAATCCATGAATATTCGTATGAATTATTCTCGGAGTGGTATCTCTAAGCTCTAATAGCTATTTATAATTATTCAGAAGCAAAAATAGTTTTAATTAGAGGCATTGATTAACTCTGGATACTCTCATCTGACTTGTAAGACAAGAATGAACCTCCTATCGTCCTTACTGCTTATTCCTGTATAAACGTACTCTTCTAAATCTGAGGATGCTTGACCAACTTAGATAATGCATTCGTCTTTGATAAGGTAAGCTCTGAAAGAATTACGAAACGGTTTAAGGGGAGAGGTTTAAGTGGTTAAAATTTATTGGGCAGTGTATCCTAGCCCTATCTATTTCCTTATCATATTCATTAAATCAGTGACGCGAGAAATTTATAATTAAATCTTGTAAGTTATTTTCATTCTATTCATTTTTATTACAAATTCATATACTGATCAATTTGTTATTAACAGTAAACTAAATAAATCTTATAATACTTATCCGCAAATTTAATCGGCTCATTAATAATTAACAAGCAAATGCTATTTTCCTATAGATAGCTTGTACTAATGGCAGCTCTGTACACTTATTACCATTTTGAAATTTTCATAATTAGTCATATTTGGAAGTAATGAAGTATTCAGTAGCAAGAAATCTCGGTCTCGGTACCATGTTTACCTTCTATACCTTTAAAATATATTTACAACCGTCCGTCAAGGTGTCGAATTAATTATCCATTCTGTTAATGGTCCACTACCTACCACATTCGATTAATATTAGTTATCTTATTTGCACAGTCCATATATAATATATTTAAATATACGTTTCGCATATACTTAAACATAGCCAAAGGTCCAACTATCATCTTCCTATTTCGCTTCAATCTTACAACGCGAAGATTTCGAATTTATCAAAGCCTCTCACCGTAGACTCGGCTCATAACACCCAATACTCCACCCTCTGTGTTCTCCATGAAAAAATCTCGTCTGCCCTCATTTCCCCAAAAATTTTTCCGAAAAATTTCTTATCTATTTTTCTGGGAGATGCTCTTTCAATACACAAGTTTGTATACATACTCAGTTAATGCTCCATCGCTTATCCAGCTCTAACTTCGAAACTTATTCTCGTAATTGAATCCGTCTACAGTCTACCTATCCAATGACTTCGAAACAATTCGCGTGAAAGAGGATCGATTCTCCTTGTACAGGCATAGTCGGGCAGTATGGTGGTACGTCCTTGCCGCAACGATACCAGGAAGCGCCAAGGAGAAACTTATCCTTTGTGACGAAACGCGCGAGCCTGATATGACTTATCTTATCCCGGTTGGAACAGAACGACTTCGAACGAAATTGTTCGTACGCTTTCACGTGCTTGTCAGAAACACGCACGCTGCAGTCCTGGCCTTCAGCCTGGATTCGAACATGTACGTCGAGCATCGCACGTCGAACTTCGCACGTCGAACCTGTTTTCGTCTCTGATAAATCCAATACAAGTCAAGAGGGACTCGAAATCACTGTACTCTACTGGCGTCGCTATAAAGGGATAGATAATCTGCAGTTCGTTTCTTGGTCTTCTTCCTTCAGAAGAAATATGAATGGACGAGAGGCGTCTATCTATGGTTTCCTTTCCTTCATCCAACAAAATTTTCTGCCTCGAATAGCGTTTCACTATGGTATCAGCCCATCATGGTGAATCACAGATACTTCTCATGGTGCAAGGTATTCATAAATTTGGATTTGATTATGGTATTAATGGAGCAGTTGGTACAATCTTATATAATATGTAAATAAGAAGTCGTAGGTTCTACGAGACGCAAATTATTGAAAAAGTTCACGTGAAGCTAGGATATGCAGCTGCTATGTGTTGAAGACTCATGCGAAGGGAAGTGAAGTGATTTCGGTAATTAAAAGCGTATATAAGGTAGAATCTAATAAAGCGAATCATAGAATGAGTTAAAGTCTAATTTGAAAAATGCACGCATAATTAAAGTAAATATGCACTATAATATTAGTGTAGGTTACGGAAACCGTATATAATTATAAAAATTCAAAGGTCAGAAATATGTCGTTTCAGATATATGAGCGAAAATGGGGGTACAATTAATCATTCTATTTTACATTTGCTTACATAGATCCTTTTATATCCTTCATAGATCCATTACTCATACAAAATTTTACCAACATTTTTAAAAAGAGGTATTTACTCCCATTCTACAATTTTCCTATTATAATCCCTTCCTTGCATCATGTTTAAATAATACTATAAATATTTTTAATGCTACGGTATTATTTGAAGTTATTCTTTACAACTTACTCTCACGAACAATTCCTCAACACTTTGCACACCGCTTGTACAACCAGATCAACGTCGCTGACCTGCAATTTGCTATTTGTTTTTATCTTCAGTTTCCAGTTAAAATGAAAGCACTGAACAAGGCAGCACTTGAAGGAAATTCGCAAACATCCATAATTCTACTTTTCGAAATTAAATTTTTGTTTCCAAGATATCTTCCAGTGCAGACATTTGATTGGATTCGCCATAGATCGAATAATTGAAAATGTTTTTAAAGTACAGATGGTTAATTGTTACTGCTATTATTGTAACTGACACGATTCAGCTCTGTCTTATTGCCGGTATTACAAAAAATTCCTTCGCTGTATCTCTCTGAGCCTAATTCTGCGCTTACTGTTTGTCTGTCCAAGCATCGTCACCAAATAAATTGGATTTAATCGACTCGCCGACCGAATCCACTTCGGAGACTTATGATTCGGTTACAGTAAATGGGAGGCAATAATGCATATCGAGATTTCGGTATTCTGGCGACACACTGCACCCAGGAAACGTTACAACTCTAACAAATTCATAGATGAGCGAAGGATGGTGAACAAATATGAATCGAGGGGAGTCATCGAAGGGACATCTAATCGCAGTAGTCGATACCTCGTGGACAGGTAAAACCAGAATGTGGAATATAATGTATAATAAAATGTGCTTTTCACCTCTTCTTTCGTTTTCGAGTGCCGGGCGTTTAAAAGGTCGTGGATTCGGAGACCAGTAGTTATACGCGCTGCGAAATCTCTACTTCGTTAAGGTTTTACAGTTATCCGGCCGTTAACCATTGGGTATTAGTGTTTCGTATTTGGACATTGTTTATCTGACTAATAACTTGATTGAAATGATGGGGACTTTCATATAGATGTAACTGTGCCACGAGTTTTTTCATTTTTGTTAGATACTCTCGGTTAAGTGTCCTTCAGCAGTGGATTCGAGACGTAAAATTGATATGCAGAAATTTGTGCGAGTGTCTCTTGTTTAATATTGGTCCTTCCGGGCTACGACGTATGTCTGCATGATGGTAATAATAAAACTTATCTACAAAGAACGTGAATTTTTTAATTTCAATTAGCAAACAATTTCATTAAAAATTCCATATTATATCAGAAACTGTAGAAATAGGAATAATAAAGAACAGAATATAATATTGACCTCCAAAATGAAATTCTGATATATTTTCTGCAGGGGCCATGATGCTTAACGTTATATTTGCTGAGATAGTTGATTGAGATCCTGTTGAATGGATTCTGAAGTTAGTGAAGGATGAATCCTGCTACAAAATTCACAGATGAAGCTTTATTCCTCAACTCGACAGATAATAACGTTTTTCTTCGAACCATCTGTTCGAATATAATCTAAATGGATGCTCTAGTAATTAATCGTGGCACTGGCATTTACTGGCGTGTTTAATTAGAAGCCTTTAGGTTAAATCCATATTTTAACTGGCAAGATTGCCCCCACCTTTGTCTTTCAAATATAAATTTCAAGTCTGCGTTCTATATAATATTATTTTGAATACAACTCCCTCAAACATTTTATTAATTGTATGCATGATATGTCAGAATAATATTAATCAGAAGAATAAGTAATTAAATCTTCGATGATATAATTAAGTAGGAGGACACGCGTACATCATTATTTAAAGTAGTACAATTTTCCTTTCAACCTTCTTTCTAAAATTAACCGTTACACATATAAAATTTAAATAAGAAGTAAAATATATTTTGACTTAGATATAACATGCTTACTAATATTACTGAAAATATAAGCAGCAATTTAGGAGTACCCGTTAATATTCATTTATTTTAATTATACATTTTTTCCCTCTTATTTCTTGGATACTAACTGTTATTTCATATTACAAGACCTCCAAATGACATGATTTCCAAATTTAATTTCCCAAATAACTATCTCCATCTCGTATATGTCAAAGATTAATTACCCCCTTTAAATTCAACTCACTATTATCAAAGCAGAGTTCATTCATGTTGATGACTATATTTCCACAGTTACGCACTGTGTGGCAGAAAAAGGATATAGAACTTTCAGCGAGAGTAAAATATGAGTTGCTGTTCTTCATGTGTTTCATTAAAAAAATTACGAATTGCATAATTTTAATGTACACTATTCTTCAACGTGCTTACATCCCCTTTGTTAATGTTTTACACGTAACACGGACCCACTTCTCCCTTGCTCCACATGCAATTCTTGAAATCTCGGATATCCTAGTTCACTTTATAACAGACGTATCTGATAACATTCGAAAAATCTGCAACTCGTGTTCCGGCAAAAAACGTTGTTAAAGATCAGCGTTTAAATAGTATTTTAATTCTCACGCTTTAGCTTCAATTCTTCTACATTAGAATAATAAACGATTCAAAATTTTGAATTTATACTATACGAATAAAATTTAGTAAGAGTTTAAATATTAAAAATGACAAAACATAGATGTTAGTGAATATCAATAATGAATAGCTTAGTAAAATATAAACATTTAAGTTGGACTTGTATGAATAAGTTATTTAAGGGAATAAATCGTGAAACGAGTAAGGGAAATTTTCGACAAAAATGAGGGGAAATAGATGGATAGGAGAATAGGCTTTATTAGTGTATTTTATTTGTCTAGCATAGGAAATGCAATGAACAATAAACGGTACGTAGACGTATCTTCAGCGTGAAATTTATAATGCGAAACACACGCTGTCGTCTCGCCTTAGGTTTTTCGGCGTGAAGTTTCCTCCAAGGAACTCTGCACCCCATCAATGTAACGTCACTCGGCAAACACACCGAATTATGTGAACATGCACTGACTTACAGCAATCCCCTAGCTCCATCCCTTCACGCGACTCTATTTCCTTTTCTCCAACTCCTTGTGCAATGTCAAGGCGAAAAATCCTCCTGAACGGACCGCTAAAAATTTCTAATTCAAGTTAAAGCTATTATTTGTTTATTTCAAGAATTTGCTATTAAAAGGTGTATGCATTAAGGAATATTATATTGTATTGATGCATCGTTACAGGAATTGCTGCTGCTTTTGTGAAGTCTAGAATTTCCAACTTCAATCTAGGAATAATTGGACTCCCTTATCAAAAGACAAACATAGTAACTTCCCAATTTTTTGAAATTAATTTTTGGTAAGTTTGGGAAAGGACGAAGGGTATATTATTGTGTAGAACAGAAGTGGACATTTTGAAAAATTTGACAAGGAATACACTCGTTTCACTCATATTCCTTAGCAAGGATTGGTCAAATATTGCGCAATTATCTTCAATAGTCCTTATCCGTTAGGAAACTGAATAACGAATTGGAAAGGTATCTTCGAAATGAAAGCTAGAAATTTTCACGAATATTAATTAGTGGCGAAATTATTTAAAAATTGACATACAAATGAAATAACATCCTTAATCCTTTCCCACAAAGGATATACCTTCGCTGGGTATCGCGGGATACCACTCGTAGCAACATTCTTTGTCCTTAATGTTGAGTAATGGCGAATTATAAATCAGTCGTTTACAACAGTAATTCCGTTGTTAAGAATATTAATTCAGAATTTCTTCTCCTTCAATCAGTATTCCATTTGTACAAATTAGTTACAAATTCGTCGATTAACGTCGATTCTCAATTTTTTCCTATAAAGGTCGATCCCTTTTCGATTCGCTGCAATATTCCTTATCATAAATTTTGTGCAACGACGAATTTTAAATTAATCGTATATAGCATGGCAATTTCAATATTAAAAGGACAAATTCAGAATTTCTCCTAGAAGAAATAAGTTTCTTTTCTGCTCCTGGCATTCTACAACATCTCCTCAATTATAAATTTATCCATTATTCTCGTTCCTCAATTTTTTCCCATAAAAGGGCAGTATTCCTTACCCTTTATGTTGAATAATCCCGAATTATGCATCTGTCATATCTAGGATAGTGTAGAGTACCATTTCAGGAAGAAACCACGAATCGCCGGCTGCCAACAAAAACAACTTATAACCCGATCAGTATTTTCTTCAAGAAAATGGCACAGTTATTTTGCGACCGGCACGACCGTGAGACGCTTCGTTTACGAAAGAGAGTTTAATTAGAGTGCGTCTTTGCGTGCTTTCCCTTCGTTATCTTGGTGTTCTTTCCTTCGCTACCGTAGTTTCATGAATTTTGAGGTGGTATTATTCTGCAATTGATGTTCTGTCAATTTATGGTGTCTCAACTTTAGCTTTCGTCATCCTACAATTTAGTGACTTAGTAATTTAGTAATTTAGAAATTTAGTGATTTGAACATTAAGAATATTAATTCCGAACATTGGAAGGATGTACTAAATGAAAATACTGAAAGATTGATCATACCACAGTAATAGAAGGAAAATCGGGATATTAAGTAATATGTAATTTTTATTTAAATTATTGTGAATAGACACTTAATCCATTGTAGGTTTAGCACAAAACGGAAATATTTTTCATTCGTATCGATATAAGGAATGGGAGGAAATAAATTTTTTTTTATATATGACTAGGTAGAAGTATGTGTGAAAGTAAATCATCCTGGAAGATAAAAAGGGAAATGGGAATGTTAAACTTGACATGGAAGGATCTCTAAATTTTACATCTTATAAGTATCGATAAGGTTTGAAGAATATATAGTAGGCTACATAAAATTCACTTTTTATCTTTATCTTCCCACTCATTGTTACGAGTTCTCTTGTTATAGAGGTTCAGTTAAAGTACTTTAATTAGGATATTCCTTGCTCTTGAAGTACGTTATGTAATTAATAAAATGTTGTTGTGAGTATTTCGAATCTTCCCATTCTTCATTTTCATTTTCTTATAAAACAGCGTAATTTGTCATGCCATTAAACAAGTATGGCAATAAGAAACCAGTGAATATCATTTTGAGGCCAGAAAAGCATGTTTACAATATTTCATCGTAATTCAACGAAAAATTGCACCCAAACACGACATATATGACAAATACTAATACACCATACTGTCTGAATAAAACTCGAAACTATCAATTCCAGAAGCAATTACTGAGACTGGTCGTTCCAATTGCTTATATACACGATAAAATCATGCTGCGCCAATTACAGTAGTTAATAGTAATTATAGTAGCATTACCCCCCGAGAAACCAGATCTTAATTAAGAATAACTAAGACGACGAATTTTCAAAGTCCAAGAAACGTAATGGCCATGTATATTCTTGGGAATAAGCGTTGCAGCAGAAAGATCTGGTTAATGGTTCCGTCAAGCCCGGCTCGAACGTATTCATTTGGAGCAGCCGAGCGTATTCCAGTCACTCATATTTCTTCAAATCACGTGTCTATTCGCGCGTTTTTCCCACGATGAGGGGAATTAATAATAGACACGACGTTTCGTTTGAAAATTGCTGGATGGTGGCGTTGGATTGTACTTTGTTTAAAGGCAAACGCCGCTATGTCGTGGAGTGGAATACGCACGCCGGAAACCATGCTGCTCGCATGCATGCAAACGGTAATAGGGCCAAATAATTAGAACATCGCTCTTATGGAATAGCTTGACTTATTGCTAGTCTCCGGCTGGCAGCGTATATATTAGGCTTGCCGTTTACAATCGGAAAATGCGCGCTAGTTATCGTTCGCTATGCGTCCTACCGAGTCAACATTATTATATTCCGGCGTTGTAATCGCCGTATTTGCATCGAATGCGTTTTCATCGGGACGTCTGATACCTAGCATCTTGTTTCTCCGTTCAGTGAGCTTTCATTGCATGCAACCAAGTGCAAACGTCGAACTACGCTACCGTAGAATATGAGCAGTTATAACTTGGCGAGGAGAGATCGAAGAATATCATTTGTGGGCACTATAGGAGGGGTGAAGCCGTACTCCTGCGTCCTTCTGTCGAATCTTCGCTTGGATATTTTTGTGGTGGAAGGCGGAGGCGGGTTTCCGGTTAAAAGATTGGGAAGTCTTATGAGCCCTGCTTCTTTTAGAAGTTTATTCCTCGGCTCCGAATAAGGAAAAATTGGACCACTGTAGGAACTCCGTGGAACTTAATATACGATTTTTTACAACTAGGTAATTTCTTTCCGAAAAAATTACTCCATTAAACTCGCACCTGTTAACTATTGCCTTAAAGACGAGGTAGAATTATTCTTATCCTTATTCAGTATGACCGGTGCGTGCTGATTGAATGCATCCGTTGTATATTCCGCCATATAAATTTTTTAAGTCGTAACATGTCGGTGGTATACTCTTCATTGAGTCTGAAATTACCTGGAAACGAAATTTTGCTCATTAACTTTCATAGCGTGACTTTAATTGTTTTATAAGCCGTAATTGAACGTAATGCAAAAAAAGTAATTTTTTTAATGAAACTACCAATGTTCAAATTTTTACAAATTTTCAACGAGAAACTGTCTCTGTCTTCTACAGTAAAACAGTGTAAATACAAATTCAATCCCGGTATGCGAAAGTAAGACTCACGAAAGTATGCAAACGATATACATAGTAGCGTATGGCGCTAACCGCTTACACTATGATAACGAGTCTACATCGTCGTGAGTTTCTTATACTAAATCCCATAAGTATCAATTGCATCCGCATTAGACTGAAGTTATATGGAGTGTATTTTGACTCTCGCGAAGTTTGAATTAATCCTAAAAATTGACAAAATATCCTTTAGAATTGAATGGGTACGTAAGTTGGCAATTAAAATTCTGTAACATCAGTATGCTCAGTTTCTCGTAAATATATCAGGGTGTAAGGACTTAAACGGGTACTGTAGAAAATTAGCATTAATTCGTACATTAAATCTGCCAAAGTTCAAATTCGAAACCATTTCCGAACCCTTTACTTGAAATTCCACATTCAATCGATCGTTGTTTTGGTCACATGATTGTGTGATATTGCTTCCAATATGCGTTAAATTAACTTTCCTATATTTTTGCAGATTCTTCTTGCCTTTCCCCATACGTGGGTCATTTAACCAGTGGTAGGTTTAGCGTTAAATATCAAATGACGGTTCGTGGAACGTCGGAATAAAATAATTCCACGCGTTAGTTAGTACCCGATGCCTGGCACACTGCATCGAACTGCTATTTTTTTGCAATGATTGAACCACCGAGGGCAAAGTGTTGAATATGCACTCGGTCGATGAAACTCGTTCCACGGTCTAGTTCCAATTCCTCCGCGACTCCTTGCCAGCATAGATGCTTACTGACGCGTAACGGAAATAAGTAACGCGCATATCCGTCTGTCCTGACGACAATGTATAATATTATCGGCATGATGCGGCCAGCATTTCAGAATACTCCGGGAAGACTGGCGCGCGAACGAAGATACGCGGCTTCTCGAATTTGATTCGAATGCATTTAACACTCGTTCGAGTCGGAAAAATCAAGAAACCAAACAGATAATTCAACGGGCAGGAGTACCAGAACTGGCTACAGATTCGATCTCGCGGAGCCATCCGTATAATCTTCCTTACGTTAAAGATTCCAACTGCGATCTCTCCCTTGTTATTCTTGGAAGTATTTTGCATTGATTTCCGTCCTATCCTACAGGGTTGCTTGTTAAGGGAAGGTTTGGTTATACACATGGCTTGGACTTATTGCTGGATTCTGGGTTCTCGGTGACTTTGCTATATGCATTGAAGTGTTATGCAATTCGTTATTCTGACTAATGTGGGCTGGTGTACTGAATTTGCATTTTAAGTTGCTATTTCGCAGTATTTTAATTATCCGGCGTAAATAACTTGGAACATTGTTTAACTAGATAGTTAAATATGGTTATGTAGGCGGCACGAATTATTGCTCATTATAGTAGCGGTATAGTAGAGGTGTGTGGACCATGATAAAATTGAAGAACCCGAATATGTTGTGAATATTCCCAAACGACACAATATAGATACATTACCAATGGTAATGAATATTCGTATGCAAGACGTACCAACCGATAAATTGCTGTGGCAAACGAAATAATTAGGGCGATGGAAAATCAGTGAGTAATTTACATAGAAGTATCAGGATAATAATATGAAAACAATGTCAATCATGCGAGTACGGTTCACAAATTGAAACCCAGGAAGGGTCCATACTGAATTCGAGAAAGGTGATCTCATGTTACACGCAATGTTAACATGCTTGCTTAGCTTAAGTGAGGACCACATGTCAATAACTGAAATAGAAGCAACTTCACTCGAAATAAGGAAATGATGTGCTCGTGATTTTATATTTTCATTTCACCATAAATGGCAACAACCGCAATACATAACTACATACAAGAAAGGTTTCGAATTGATACGTGCTCATCGCGAAAATTTTTCGAGGCGCAAATGGTTAATGACAATAAACGTGACGCTCAATGTAACAGCGTGACGAGAGGACCATCATTTGAGAGCGAGGAGCGAGGATCGTGAGACGAGAATAACGTGATCGGCGCTCGAACGGACCACGCTTCATCCCTCGCCACTATGTCTCCCCCATACGTTTTGGTCCGGTCGGAAGCTGTGAACTCAGAAACTGCACGCGTCACCTCAGCCTTTACATGCGCCTTTGGCGTTGGAAAAGCAGTAGTACGGGTTTCGCGTCCTTTTTATAATATGGTTATGATACGTCCTTCATTGGAACACACTTATGCTATTGGATCTTATATTTATGTAAGATCGGGGTGTGTGGATTGTCTGAAGTAATGTTTTACTGCTTCTTAAAATACAATAAGTTTAAACTTATTGGCTACGAAACTAGGGACCCGCTACGTGTACGCTCGACTTTTACCTCCTAGACACTACCTTTGGAACCGCTAATAGCTGCCCCTGCCCGCGCCCCTGCACCATTACTTTAACATTAACGCTGTCCTCACATATACCCACGTTCTCTCTCCTCAAACTGTCGGTCACGTATTCCAATCAGTCAGGCGCATTCATAAACTTTGACTTTAACGTACACATTCATTGGAATCGATCCTCTTGCACGCGGTCTCATTCGTTCTAAGCCCAAACACACTAATCATTCTTCCAGGGCCCTACATATTCCAATCTCACAATTATGGACTACAAGTCCTTCATTGAATCGCTCTTGGGCTAGAGATTCTTATAATATTGAGTAAGGTACAGTAAATGTGGCGCGCAATACCTACCAGTAAATGTTGGCAGACGACACAAATGCAATCAAGCTGCGGTCAAGTTGCATGAAGTGTGTGATATTACTAAAATAAAGCTACTCGGTGCAGATGTGAATCAGTAGTAAAACTTTGCAACAAAAAATCGAAAGTATTTCCAAGATTCGCTGAAACTGTAATCAAATTGCGCCGCAATTATATGAAACTTGTGATATTAATGAAACAAATATTCCTGTGCAGTTATGAAGCAGTAGTAAATCTTCGCCAAAAAATAGCAAATTTTCTAAAAATTCGATGGAACTGCGATCAAATAACACTGCAATTGCTGGAAATGCGTCATTACTAAAATTGTGTTATTTTTTGCAGCTCTGGAGCAGTAAAAATGCTTCACCGTAAAGAAAACAATTATTCTGTAAATGCGCTGAAATGTAATCAAACTGCGCTGAAGACGCATGAATCGTGTGTTATTCAGTCAATATCGTTATCAATTCGGGAATTGCTGAAGAACGTAGATGAGCAGGGAATAGGTTTGTACAATGGATGTAGAACTATGTTGATGTCTATAATCAGTAGCGTATTGTCAATTGCTTATATCTCCAGCTGCCGTTGATAAATCTTTTGATCATTCTGAGAATCTCTACAGAATTAGAATCGTCATTGAATAGAATAATCCAATGGCTATAGTTCTTTACTGCTGGCTGCACATAGTACCGTGTTGTTAACTGTAGAGTACTCTACACGCAATTGATCCACACATTGCTTGTTATAGAGTAGCCATGAAATTTAATTCATCATTGCATAGATCAATCCGTCGGATATAATTCTGTGGAGATCGCTATAGTCAGTATTGTATACACATTTGTCAATGTCCCTAGCGACAAATGCTCTATCCATTGAACATTCTAGAGTTTCTGGGCAAATAGGATATGACAGAATTAATTAATCCACTTGCTGTAGTACTGTGTAGGCTGCTATTCTCTGTAATATATTGCCATATTCCAGTATCTCTATCTGTGAATGATATATCTATTTACCTTTCTATAATTGCTGTACAGATTTGATGACAGGGAATGGACTAATCCAATAGTTAGAGTACCGTGTTGATGGTTATAATCAGAACTGTATTGTCACTTGTTAACGTCCCCTGCTGTAATTGATTTCTCACTTCATCATTCAAGAATTACTGAAGGACTCAGATGATCATCGAATTGAACAGTCCAATGGAAATAGTACTAGGTAGACAGCTACACTCGGTACTGCATTGTGATATGTCTATATCTCAAGTGATAATTTATCTATCCATTTATCGCTCAAGATTTGCTGTAGAACATGAAACCATCAGTGAATAGATTAGTGTAACGGATACGGTCATGTTGACGTCTGTTCCGGGTAACGTATTGCCAAGTCGAAGTGTCGCTAGCGATAAATAATCTATGAATTGGCAATTCCCGAATTGCTGTATAATTTACGTTATCAGTGTATAGATTGTTACAATGGCTATAGTACAGTGATTGTGGTTGTACTCAGCACTGCACTGAAAATTGTAAATTGTAAACGTAATTATAACCGATCTAACCATTGATCCATCTAGAATCATATTATAACTCAGATTTACGGAGGGTAGGATAATACGACGGCTGTGGAAGTCTGCAGATAGCTCACCGCGGTACTGCATTGATGTACACAGGCTGTAGAACTATGAAGATGGCTATGATCAGTACTGTATTGACACATGTCAATACCTCCTGCGACAATTGCTCTATCCGTTAGTAATTCTAGAGTTGCTACAACGTTTAAATTATCAATGAACAGACTAACCAACCGGACAAAGTGTCCTCTCCGTGGATGTACTAAGTAACGTATTGGCATAACTTTACTGCACATTGATTATTCCAGTATAGCTGCGGAATGAAAACAATGAGAGAAAAGATTAATTCAACGGCAGCAATGCTTTGTTGGGGAATGTCCTAAAAACCGTACAGTCAACTGGTCCAGCTAAGTGCCAGCCTATACGTTGATAATTCTCGAATTGCTGGGAATTTAGTCGTCAGTGAATAAATTTATACAACGTCTACAATACTGTGATGATGGCTGTACTCATTACTGCGTTGTCAATTGTTGACACCTCGTGGAATAATGGATCTGTCGTGTGTCATTCTAGAATTGCACCAGGATATAGATCATCAATCATCAATCATCAGAAAAATCCAACGGTTACAAAGCCCTGTTGATATATGTACCAAATACCGTACTGTCAATTATAAATATTCCTTGCAATAACCGTCCTATACATTGACTGTTCTACAACTTCTTTGGAATACACGTCATCAGTGAGCAAGGCACTGCAACGACTACTATATATGGAAGGTGGTTGTACACAGTACTGCGTTGTCACTATTTAATTCGTGGAGGGATAATGGATCTGCCATTTGTCGTTATAGAGTTGCAATAGAATCTATATCACCATTGAACAATTTAATCCAAAGCCTACAGGGCTCGGCCTCTGGATGTACTGAGTTCTGTAATGTCAGTTGCAAACGTCTCTAGCCACAGCCGTACCATACATTAACAATTGACGACACAGTACAGAGTACAGCCATCATCACAGTACTGCACTCGATGAATTACGTTTCTCACTGATTATGCATGTTCCAAAACCATTCTAGAATAATCAATGCATAGCACGGTGTTGGCTAGAGATAATTACAACTGAGAGTACGGTCCTCAGTATATGCATCAACAGAGCACTGTCGCCGCTGTATTTATATGATCAATGACGATTCACATATTATAGCATTTCTATAATGACAATGGCCATATCCACTACCCCTCGAGATATTAGCAATTGACAACACATTACTGGGTACAACCATCATAATAGTAATGAAGACATTGGAATACTTTTTTCAGTGACGATGTAAATTCCACAGAAATTTTGGAGTAATCATTGTATAGTATGGTTAAGTCTATAGATATTTGTAATTGACGCGATACATATGATATCCGCCAATATAACTGTGTAGCCGTTGAATTAACCTGTTCCATGATGATATAGATTCCATAACATGTCCAGAATGTCAGAGCGCACATCGAACGTCCGTTGACTTATTAAGAATTGACAGCACATTACTGACTACAGCTATCGTCACAGTACCATATCCGTCCCATTGCTTTGTTCACCGATGATATAAATTACACAGCAATTCAAGTATGATCAATGTAGAGTACGTATATGACTAGGGATATTTACAATTGACAGTACGGTGCTTAGTACGTACACCAACAAAGCACTGTAGCCGTTGGATTAATCTGTTCACTGATGACTTATATTCTGTAGGAATTCTAGAATGACAAAGTTCAGATCCATTATCGCCCGAGATATCAGCAATTGCCTACACAGAACTCAGTATGGCCATCATCACTGTTATGTAGCCGTTGACTACATTGCTCACTGATGATGTATATTCAAATGTAATTCTAGAATAACCTATGCAGAGTATGGTTATGTTTAGTGATATTTGCAATTGACAGTACAGTTCTTATTATATCTTACAACATTACGCAGTTGCCCTTCGATTAATCTCTTCACTGACTATTTTGCTCCTACATCAATTCTACAACGTCAAAACACATGTCCACTATCCCTCGAGGCAATAGAAATTGATGACACTGTACTGAGTACTGCCATCATCACAGTAATTTAGCCGTTGGACTACATTGTTCACTCATGATGTAAGTTCCAAGGAAATTCTGACATAGCCGATGTATACTGCGGTTGTGGCTTGAGATGTTTCCAACTGACAGCACGGTACATATTACATCCAACAATTTAGCGCCCTAGGCAATGGATTAAATATTTCTGTGATGATTTATATTCTACAGCGACTCTAGAACGTCAAAATGCCGGTCCACGGTCCCTCGAGATACGAACAATAGGCAACAATGTACTGAGTACAGCATCTCACGAATGTAGACGTTGGACTACTTTTCTCACTGATGATGTAAATTCTAAAGCAATTCTTGAATAACCTAGGTACAGTGCGGTTATGGCTAGCGGTATTTACAATTCACAGTATGGTAACTAGTACATCTACCAAAAAAGCGCCGTTACCGTTGGATTAAATGGATCACTGAGTATGTATACTCTACAGCAGTTGTAGTATGAATAATGAAGGTTCATCATCCCGCGAAGAAATAACAATTGACCACACAGCACTGAGTACAGCCATCATCACGGTAATGTAACCGTTGGACTAGTTTATCCACTGAAGACGTAAATTCCAAAGCAATTCTGAAATGATCAATGTACATTACTCTTATGGCTTGAGATATTTACAACAGACATTACGGTACCTATCACACCCACCAATATAGCACTGAAGCCATTGCATTGTTTTGTTCAATGATGATTTATATTCTATAACAATTCTAGAATGACAGATTATAGATTCACTGACCCTCGAGATAGCAGCAATGTTCAACACAGTACTGACTACACCCACCATCAGAGTAATGTAGCCATTAGACTACTTTTACCACTGATAATGTCAATTCAAAGGGAATTCTAAAATAACCTATGTGTACTGCGGTTATTCTTAGTGATATGTACAATTGATAATACGGCATTTAGTACATCTTCCAACAGATCACTGGTTCCATTTGATTAATGCATCCACTCGAGATGTATATTCCTCAGCAATTCTGGAACCAGTTATGCAGATCCATTGTCCCTCGAGATTTTTACAAATCACAACACAGTACTGATTACAGTCATTATCACCGTATTGTAGAAGTTGGACTGCTATGTTCACTGATGACGTAAACTCGAAAGCAACTATAGTATAACCTATGAATAGTGCGGTCATGGCTAGTAATATTTGCAATTGACAGAAGAGTATTTAGTACAACCTCCAACAGATCACTATTGACGTTGGATAGATCTGTTCGCAGATGAGGCGTATTACACAGCAATTCCAGATCGATAAATGCAGATCCACTATCCCTCGAGATATTAGCAAATGGCAACAATGTACTGAGTACTGCCATAATCACAGTATTGTAGTTGGTGATTAACTTTGTTCACTGGTGATTAACATTCCAAAGAAATTCTGATATACACATTGTATATCACGGTCACGGCTTGAGACACTTTCAATTGACGGTGCAGTACTTATTACATACGCCAATATAACAGTGTAGCAGCTTCATTTCTGTGTTCAATGATGATTTAAATTTATAACAACTCTAGAATGACCAATTACAGATCCTCTGATTCTCGAGATATTAACAATTGACAACACAGTACAGAGCACAGCCACCATCAAGGTAATGTAGACGTTGGACTACTTTGCTCACTCATGATGTAAATTCGAATGTGATTCTAGAATTAACTATGTATGGTTCGTTTATAGCAAGTGATATTTACAATTAACTGTACGGCATTTAGTACATCTTCCAACAGATCACGGGTGCCTTATTATTTGTTTGTTTACTGATTATGTATTCACCACAGGAATTCCGGAACGAAAAATGCAGAAACATTTCCCCCCGTTATATTAAAGGATGACAACAAATTACTGAGCACAGCCATTAACACAGTTCTGTATCCGTTGGATAACACTGTTCACTGGTGATGTAAATTTGAAAGCATTTCTGGAATAATCAATATATGTTACGGTCATGGTTTGACATATTTCCAATTGACAGTACGGTATATATTACACCCACAAAAATAGCATCGTGGCCGTTGAATAACACAGATCAATGATGATTAGAATCCTATAACAATTCTAGAATGTCAAAATACAGGTCCAATGTCCCCCGAGGTATTAACAATTAACAATAAAATACTGAGTACTGTCATCATCACAGTATAGTAGCCATTGGACTACTTTCACCACTGATAATGTAAGTTCTAAACTAATTCAATAATAACCTATGTATACTGCCGTTAAGGGTAGTCATATTTACAATTGACACTACAGCATTTAGAACATCCTTCAAGGGATCACTGTTGCCTCTGTGTTGATCTGTTCACTCATAATGTATATTCCACAGCAATTCTAGAACGAGACATGCAGGTGCAGATCATCGCCGTATTGTAGAAGATGAATATCTTTGCTTGCTGATGATGTAAATACCAAAGCAATTCTATAATAGTCAATGTATATTACAGCTATTGCTTGGGATATTTCGAATTGAAGGTACGGTACATATTACATCTACGGGTACAGAAATATAGCCGTTTGATTAATATGTTCTGTTATGATTTAAATTCTATAGCTGTTCTAGAATGACAGAACTCCTCGAGTTATTAACAATGGACAAAGCAGTCATGTGTACACCAATCGCCACAGTTACGTAG
>NW_016921044.1:34341-35148 GCF_001483705.2 Eufriesea mexicana
TTATATTAAAGAATGACAACAAATTACTGAGCACAGCCATCAACACAGTTCTGTATCCGTTGGATAACACTGTTCACTGGTGATGTAAGTTTGAAAGCATTTCTGGAATAATCAATATATGTTACGGTCATGGTTTGACATATTTCCAATTGACAGTACGGTATATACTACACCCACAAAAATAGCATCGTGGCCGTTGAATAACACAGATCAATGATGATTAGAATCCTATAACAATTCTAGAATGTCAAAATATAGGTCCAATGTCCCCCGAGGTATTAACAATTAACAATAAAATACTGAGTACTGTCATCATCACAGTACAGTAGCCATTGGACTACTTTCACCACTGATAATGTAAGTTCTAAACTAATTCAATAATAACCTATGTATACTGCCGTTAAGGGTAGTCATATTTGCAATTGACACTACAGCATTTAGAACATCCTTCAAGGGATCACTGTTGCCTCTGTGTTGATCTGTTCACTCATAATGTATATTCCACAGCAATTCTAGAACGAGACATGCAGGTGCAGATCATCGCCGTATTGTAGAAGTTGAATATCTTTGCTTGCTGATGATGTAAGTTCCAAAGCAATTCTATAACAGTCAATGTATATTACAGCTATTGCTTGGGATATTTCGAATTGAAGGTACGGTACATATTACATCTGCGTGTACAGAACTATAGCCGTTTGATTAATATGTTCTGTTATGATTTAAATTCTATAGCTGTTCTAGAAAGACAGAACTCCTCGAGTTATTAACAATGGACAAAGCAGTCATGTGTACACCAATCGCCACAGT
>NW_016921045.1:0-1317 GCF_001483705.2 Eufriesea mexicana
AGTTAAAGTCAAATTATTATTTTATTTTTAAATTATTACATCGTTAAAGTTAAAATATTTATTGAATGAAAGATACATTGCAAAAGTTAAAGTCAAATTATTATTTTATTTTTAAATTATTACATCGTTAAAGTTAAAATATTTATTAAATGAAAGATATATTTAATTTATTTAATTACAGTTAAAATATTTATTTAATGAAAGATACATTGCAAAAGCGCGAACTCGGTAGCACGTCTGATGAAAATTAAATAATTCAAGAAAATATGAATTTTATATGTATACGTGATTTATCACATTTATATGTGAGACACTCTCACTGATTAGCTTGATTATTTAAAGATTAATATATTTCGAGTCACGTGAACATTTTTAAAACTCGACAATACAAACCTGATAGATTTAGGACTGATAAAAGTCCAAAATATTCGCAAATAAGGTATCTAATATAAAAATTGATAATTTACCTTTCGTCTCGTTTACTTGCCATTATTTCATATGTGCTTACGATTACTTACCTCTCTTCGTAATGTCTGAATAACGATAATTTTTTATTGCCATCTGATAAAATTCGAGTAAAAATAAATTTGCTAGTCCATGTTTACACAGACTCTTGTGATTCCATAACCAGTGTGATTATTTAGTAAGAGACATGAATAATGTAGAATGGCGAAAACTGGTTTTGAGATACCAAGAACTGACAGAACAACGAGAACAGATTAACGCAAACACAAAACTCATAAATCTAATTTAACTTAGGAAAAGAACACCAAGATAACGAAACGAAAACACACAAAAGCGCACTCTAATTTAACACGTTAACACGTTCGTCGCCCAACGCGATTCGGTTGAGTTTCTCGCGGGGCCCAAATCCTACTGTCTGAGCGCTAGAACGTTATCGGACCGATGATTTGGATAGGCCTAGTACAGACACCGCTCGTTAGATGTTGGTCAATGGACCCTATTTACAATTTTCCATTTCCTGTAATCGTTTTGAATTACCATCAGCAAACTTGCATTTTGCAAATAACCAAACGATAGAACAGAGTAGCAGACTTGGTAAAGTTTTACCACTCATAAACATATTGACATACAATTACGAAAAATGTAAAAACACTACGACCTATTGATACAATTACGAAAAATGTAAAAACACTACGACCTATTGTCCCAATTGTCTAAAATCACGTCAAATGTGTTTAGACTGTTTCAACGAATACCATGCGTCATAGTATAATGCATATAATGCAATGCTTTATCCTAAATATAAATTAATAAAAAGTATAGTATAATGAGTATATTTTTAATATTTTTATG
>NW_016921046.1:0-339 GCF_001483705.2 Eufriesea mexicana
TTAACCAATCATGTCATACGTAAATGTAGCCTAACTAAACCTAATACGCCGAGACCACTATTGATAGCCTCCTTTAAGCCAAGCAGAAAATACGGAAGTACAGCATAGCGCGGAAATCCTCCGCATTGCAGTGTAAGGCAAAGAAGTCAAACATACCCTGACTTAACCATACCATACGTAACATAACTTAAGGTAGCGTAACTCAAAATGGCGTGCAGCGACCATTACTCCCGGACTCCACAGAGCCAAGCAGAATACAATAGAGTTCTGTAGATGAAATGAACCCACCTGATAATTGTGTATAGCGCGGTAGTCGAAGCCATCATAACCAAACATAAC